>NC_054538.1:45182743-45267743 GCF_017654505.1 Polyodon spathula
AACGACACACATAGAGAAAACGTTATTATTAATATTTAAATTATTATTACTGCTAACATATTTATTTATTGGGATCTTACTCTTTCTTATTATAATTAATCTGGTCATGTACAATTGTGGAACAGTCCGTATAGTATTGAGTCTGTCTTGAAACTTGTTGTTGGAGGCGGGACGTCATTCAAGCAGGCAGGGAGTGGATTGGCTGGTGCTGAAAGAACTGAAACAGGGTTGGCAGTTTGACTGGCTATTTTTGAGGGAGGGTGTTGTTTGGATCCAGCTGATGACAGAATTGTGGACCAGACATTTCTTCCCTGTTGATTTGCTGTCCAGTAGCTGCAAATTGAGCCTTCATTACAGTGTCATGTGACAGACATGATTTCCCTTGCCTCTAGACCAGCATCAGAAAGTATGTTTAAGTAGTATTTTATGTTATCAGATTAGAATGTTAAGGGGAAAAGCCAGTATTTGTGCGCAGATTGGTTTTAAAATATAATTAAGCACTTCAACGTTCCAGCGGTCATCTATGCAAAATAAGCCCACTAGATCTGGAAGCTGATTGGCTGTTTGCACGCAATAAAAAATATATATTATATTTTTTTTTAATCTAACACATCACGCAGAGCTCTTTTCATTTGTCCTTTTTTAAACTGTCACACAAATTCTGGTGAGGCAGTAAATAAACGCAAGGTATTTTTGTCATTTGTAGCGAATACCAACATCTGATTTTTGTATCCGAATACATGTAAAAAAAATATATATATTTGTTTGAGATTTGTCCCGGCATTGATATATATGGCCTAGTGGAAACAGTTATTTTGTGTTTTGTTTTTAAAATCTGCCATTGATTTTCTGTGTGTGTGTGTGTATTTAACACTATTGAGTGTTAATAGTTATGGATGCTTAAGCAGCACAAAGCTTCAAATACAAGGTACTTCCGTTTAAAAAAAACATGTTTTATGTAAGCCCATGTTTAATTTTTTTGGACTACAACACCCCACAATCACAAAAATAAATGAAATGATTTGAAAAACAGTACAGAAAGGGCAGAGTATATTTTTACAAGAGCACTGCCCCAGAACTAAGGACCATATCATATTATTCATTCAATTTATTCTGTTGTATGTCAAGAGGTAGCTTTACAACTTGTTTTTTCAATCATTACTCTCTGGCTTATTAACTTTAAAAGCTTAATTAGATCATAGTCAGGAAGCCATCTGCTCAACCACACAGCAGGCTATTCAGAATGCTGACCTGCTTACCAATATAAAATTCACAGCGAGCATCTTAATTGTAAAGCAACAGTCTAGCTTAAAAACAAAACGTCTTTGTGAATCATTCATTTAACGGATGATGATTGGGTGATTTTGTGGTCTATGGTTTACAGCAAATTAGCCATATTCCAAATAACCATGTGTTTGAATCAGTTTGAATGCCAGTATGGATCATTTTACCAATGCACGTATAACCCCACACAAACGTAGTGAAAAGTCCAACGAGGAATACACTGGACGACCTTGTGTCCTTGTGCTTCATTTCCATCTAGAAAGGCTGGGAGTAGGTCACCTCAGTTGGCGTTTAGGTGTTTTAAACAATTCTTAAACCCAAAACAACCTTTACTCACGATACTAGATCCAGAAAATCAACTGAGACATAATTAACACAGTCTAAATTATAACGCCTTTCAATAGGTGATACGCGTGCTGATCGCCTGGTTCAACTGACAAGAAGAATCTTAGCAACTCCGAATGGTTCTCAGGAGGTCCTGTCAGGTTACTTGCCTGAATAAAGCATAAAAAGTAACATTAAACCAACTGCTTAATTTAGATACTATGCAATATATTCCTGTAACATTTAATTTAGAATACTAATAACCCCATACAGATACATTAAAGCGTGTTAACAATTTCAGTATTGACATGGATAAATAAATCGTTATCAGTAATGTCAAGGCTGCCACCTGTCACTTGTAAGGGGTAACAGGCTATACCTGAAATGTCATGGTGATGTCATTTTTCAATAACCTTGTCTTCCCAATACTGCAAGTTATGTAACGTAAAAAAACAGGCCACAAAAACCGCATGTCCTCAGCGGATCTTTGATTTATAACCGCCACGGTAGTAACAGAAAACCGCAAAATACTTAAACGCATTGTATAATACGGACACCTTTTACACAGTCTAAGCGGTACAGTATACAGTAGGTGATCAACAGCTGTTGGTTACCTGGCGATTGCCCAATAATAAGCAGCACCACAAAAAAGCAACACATAATGGCATGCCCTGATTGAGCCAGTCCGTTGTAATGTTTCAATAAAAAAAGTGTCCTCGTGTCATGCTGCATTTTATAAAAAAAAATAAAAACATTACAGTCCAATATTGTACAGGTTAGATAGTGTATTTAAAAACATATTTTAAAACAATAATAATAACAACAACAACAACAATAATAATAATAATAATAATAATAATAATAATAATAATAATAATAATAATAATAATAAAACACGGTCTGCAAAATCCGGTCAACAGTGGGGGAAGAGTTAATACAAATATAGAGTAAGAGGTATAAAATATCGGTCTTGGAGAAATGCAAGAGACTTACCCCAGTCCAGAAACTCCAACACATTTTTCTCTCTCCTCAGAGGGGAATTGTTACATTCATCATACAGACAAATTAGGATATCCAGCAATGTCTCCACACTGAAGCACTGACCATTCGACCGAGATGGTCCATCCAAAATCAATTTTTCGAGTTTCTTCAAACGAACCTCCCCAGACATTGTTTAAAACTGTGACTGGGTGCGTTTTATAAATCAAAAAGGTTATTTAAAAAAAAAAAATCAAGACGCAAATGTCAACAAACGGTGCAGGTCTCTCGTTATTGTTACAGTGTTCTTAACCTATTCCTATAATCTTCTGTTTTACAGTTCGAAATGAATAATAATGCGTTTTAAACGTGCAATTTAAAAGTAAAAATGGTATATAACTTCAGCATTTTACAGTAAAACAAGTAAAACTCTCAAACCCAACACTATTTCCCTTCGCTTTAAAATTATCTTCCCTAATTCTAAATGGGCTACAAATCCCATTAAATTCAACCCCGACCCATGCCAAAAACACTTAAAATGGTCCTCCCATGATCTTACTCTGATTTAAGATTGCAGCACCAAAAAAAAATGCATACATTTCAAATCTGCAATATAAAAAAAACATAACCGCTCCTCTCTAAAAGTGAAAAACCTAGTATTCCATCTTTATTTTCTCTCATTCCAAGAACGCTCCCATTTGAAACGACGATTAATAAGGACTTCTCATGTTGTAAATGGTGCATCCGTAATGCTTCTGCGTCGGATTCTATGATGTTTGTGTTGTATTTTGGATGTTTTTGTGCATCTCTCTCATTCTGGTTCCCTGCGTCTCTCTGCTGTTCCTGGCTGCGACTGCTGTCTCACGGGCTGCGGGCAAAACCGAGACCAACATGGCGGCCGAGATCAACAGCTGCTGTACCAGGGAATGCAGGGATACTGGGGGACTAGAGGGATCAGCAATGGGATTGTAAATGGGAACACTATGGAGAAACTGGCATACTTCTAGGTTCTCACTCCTTTTAATGTCAACAGAACTGTTTTAGTGATACTAGTGATAAGGATTCACATTTTTGGGATTGGTAATGTTTAACTGGCACATCTATTGGGGAACTGCAATTAATTGTTTGGTAAAAAATATTCTGTGTACACACATCATTCCCTGAGCAATATATTAAACTAATATGGCATTCAAAACAGCCATCATATTCCTGTTAAAAATCCAGTATTCCCATGTCACATCCTCATTTAACGGATGATGATTGGGTGATTTTGTGGTCTATGGTTTACAGCAAATTAGCCATATTCCAAATAACCATGTGTTTGAATCAGTTTGAATGCCAGTATGGATCATTTTACCAATGCACGTATAATCCTCATGTCATGCTGCATTTTATAAAATAAAATTCCCATGTCACATCCTTGGCTACTGATATTGTTATATACTGATTGGAGGCCTAAATAAAATATAATTGAGGAGAGACTATATAATATAATGTTTCATGTCACTCACATTGGAGTTTTTAATTCTATTATTATATTTATACTTTTTAATTTAGTCATTGAAAAAACTTAATGTGTGTGTAATGGTGATGTGATAAAGTGAATGTACACAGTCTTATATTTGCATAGAAATTGGATTTTCTGAACATGACAACAGTATTTACTGTCAGTACAATACTATGTTTGAAATTAGATTTATGGTTAACAAGGGAGTTTATTGATAAATAGTAGAACTTTAATGTAGGCTATATTGTTGGACACAAATTGATATGATTTCCAATTGAGTTGCCGCTTCTGTACAGTTCATTTAACATTCAATATGAAACGGTTGTCATTTTAATGTGATCAGTATGGCTTGGAGATTTCATAACGATGTGTACATTACTCCCACAATATCACATTTCAACATGAATGACTTCTCAGCAGTTTTTATAAACCATACATTCAAAGGTAGCATGTCCCCTACAGATTTTAAATAAATAAAAGTACATGTAAGTAAATTGTAACCCAATGAGTCCATATTGAAAATGCCATGTTTCCTGTAAAATTGTATCAGTTCCCACTACAGAAAAATATCTTGAAAAATGCCAGTTATAATCACCTTCTGCTGCAAGCAGAATAGGAACACAGTGTTGATGTTATTTTAGCACAACACACATCACTTATATTGCTATTAGAAATCACATTGTTTGAATCCCCAGCACCCATACGAAAAGCCTTTGAAGGGTAAATAAGATAATTTGTGTATTTTCTATAGTTTCTTAGTATCTACATTTTTGCATGGGAGTAAAAGTTATAGCAGTACATGGACACTATGAGTTTACATGATATTTAAAACATTTTAGTGGTGGATTGGGGTGTCGGATGAACCAAGACATTTGTGTGGAAAAACAATTATACATAACCATCCATCTTTTTATAACAAATATTTAATAAATTGCCATTTCTATGCATTATTTGCATTTTGTCTGAGCATTGACTGTGAAGGTTTGTGTTCAATTATTGTATTTACGCTGACTCATGGTTGTGTAATAGCACATTGCAGTCAAGCCAGAGAGTGTACTGAGACAACACTTAAATTAAAACTGTATAACGCAGTGTGGCAAAGTGGTTTGCAGTGCACAGGTGTAGAGGTGATGCGTTGCTCAAGTAATGACAAATAACAGCATTCACGGTGCAGTGGTGTTTTATTTATAATACAAATTCACTTGACAGTTATAAATAATAATAACTGGCAATATACAGCCATGTGTACTGCTTAGTAAAACCCACAGGGTCAGTCCTGAAATAATAATTACAATAAACACACACACAGAACACAAACATGAGTCCAGAGTGAGTGCTTTTTCAGTGTGAGTGGTGAAATGCATTTATTAGTGAACAGTAGTGCAGTGTTGTTCAGGTTGGTGCTGGTCTTGTCACAGCTCCTGGTATGTGTTAGCTGTTTAACAAAAGAAACATTTACAATTAGTACGAAAAAAACAAACACAAAACACTCAGGGTCATAGTCGTTCACCCGTAACCATAACAAAGGAGCCAGTTCGCTCAGCCATGTCCCCTTCTGTACCTTCAGCCATGCCCACTTGGTTAGCGAGTGCAATTGTTTTTCTTCCAATCCCCGATTGCCACATCACTTCCCGTTTGGGGCAATGGCTTTGTGTATTAACAGCTAATATATGTAAAATTATGGAAAGGATGGTATGTGAGAGAATGTGGTATTTTTTGGAAACTAAAAAATTAATGAGTGATTATCAAAGAGGCTTTCATAGGAATAGATCGACAACAGATCAGTTGGTAAGATTGTCTACAGAAGTGAAGGTAGCATTAAGTGAGAATGAGGTGGTTGGGGCAGTTTTTATTGACATAGAGACAGCGCATGATATGGTCTGGAAAGAAGGTTTAATATATAAAATAGCATCATTGAGGATAAAAGGGAGGACTGTGTCTTGGATCAGAGAGTTTCTGAAGGAAAGAGGATTTAAAGTAAAAATTAAGTTAAAATTAAGGGGAAGTTCCCTGAAAGATTGGAGATGCAAATGGAACTCCTCAAGGAAGTGTTATCAGCCCGCTGCTATTTAATATTATGATAAATGATTTAGCTGAGAATATTTTAATAGGTTTCGGTGGGTTTGTTTGCTGATGATGGGGTTAACTATAAAATAAATAAACATATTGAAATAGTTAGGAGGGAATTGCAGGAGGCATTGAATAATCTGGAAAAATGGTCAAATAAATGGGGCTTTAAATTATCAGTAACAAAAACAGAGGTGTTGTTATTTTCACAAAGGAGAAGAGAGCAGTAGAAGTTAAATTTATTATACCAAGATAAGGTTCTTAAACAGGTGGAGGAATTGAGGTACTTGGGAGTGTGGTTTGATAAGCAATTAACTTGGGGTAAACAAATAAATACTATAATAGATTAATGTAAAGGAAGGATAAATAGGATAAAGAAGTATTTCAGGAACGAGTTAGGGAGCAAATAAAACTAGCATGTTGATGATTTACAGAGGGTTAATTAGGAGTGTAATAGATTATGGAAGTCAGATTCTAGTGGGACCGTGTAAAAGTAAAATGGAAAAGCTGGATAATTAATTTGCAAGCTAAAGCAATAAGGCTATGTATAGGAGGTATGAAATCTGCGCCAATAAATGCTGTGCAGGTTTTGATAAATGAGATGCCGTTGGAATTAAAGAGAAAATGGCTAAGTATAAAATATTGGATAAAGGGTAACTCTCTGCATACAGAATTTCCTCTGCGGAAAAGCATGGAAGATAGATGGATAAACCATTATAAAAAGGAGAGGTGGGAAACAAATGGGGGTACGTTGGGGTATTGGATGCAAAAATGGATAAAGGAACTGGGAACTGAAAAGCTGAAGTTGGTAGAAAATGTTAATATAAATGTGTTACCGGGATGGTTGGTGGAAAAACCAAATTGTTGTACAGAATTGAGTGAGCAAGTGAAGGAGGGGAAAAAATGGAATTGAAAAGAAAGTCAAGCTTTTGTAGAGGAGAAGAGTGTGGAAGCACTATGTATATATACAGATTGATCCAAGGATCCAAAAACAGAAAGTGTGGCAATGGCGTATTATATCCCAGAATTGGATATTTGTAAAATAGCAAGGATATCAGACCATGTATCAGTGTATGCTTGTGGCAAAGTGCCCGCCCCTGTGTATATTATCTGTTATGTGTTGCGTGTGGTGTGTTTAAATGTTGGTGTATAGACGTTGGTACACGGGATATAAACGGGTCTGTGTAAAATGTATATATATGTATTTAGGCACGAGGATTGCACAGCACTTCACGTGCAAGTAAAATGTAGCGACAGCGAGTGGAAGCGACAGCGAGTGGGAGAAGTACAGGCGTGGAAAAGTACAGAGCAGTTTCGAAGCAGAAAGGAGAAATTGCATCTTGAATTGCTTTAATCAGAAAACAGAGGACATTGGGGAAACACAGCAGCAGCTCAAAGTCAAACAGAGCAGGTTCGGAAGCATTTAAACTAGAAAGGAAGGGGGGAGAAATCAACAAAAAAACAGAAGGGAGACCGCATCAAAACAAGAACAACAACTCAGGTAAGACAACCATTAAATGTATTTATCTAAATGCTAGAAGTATCAGAAACAAAATTCTAGAACTTGAAGCTACTGCACTAACAGGTAACTATGATGTGATAGGTGTTACAGAAACGTGGTTATCTGAGAGTGATGGGGACGAATATAATATTTGTGGGTATACACTGTATAGGAAAGACAGGCAGGACAGAAGAGGAGGAGGGGTAACGCTGTACATAAGAAACAGTCTTGAAGCCCAGGTGTTAAACCTGGACAAAGAAAATAAAACCGAATCAATATGGGTCAGAATAACAGACAAAAATTCAAAAGGCATAATAATAGGAGCATGCTATAGACCGCCAGATTCAGACGGTGAGCACAATAATCTGTTATACAATGACATTAGAAATGTGTGTAGCAAAGGAGAAGCCATACTAATGGGGGATTTCAACTTCCCCCAAATAAAATGGGAAAACCTGGTGGGTAGCGCGAAGGATGAAATAGAAATGGTGGAAATGACAAATGACTGCTTCCTAACACAATTTGTGAAGGCACCCACTAGAGGGGAGGCATGCCTTGATTTAGTCTTTTCAAATAACGAAGATAGAATAACTAAAACAGAGGTCAGAGAACCACTGGCAAACTCAGACCATAACATGGTCTCATTTGAAGTGTTTTTTAAATCCCCAAAAGTAAAGACTAAAGCTAAGGTTTACAATTTTAGAAAAGCAAACTATGAAGGCATGAAACAGAGACTAACAGAAGTAGATTGGAGTAAAATAGAGAAAACACCCACAGAAGAAGGATGGTTGTTCTTCAAAAATGTAGTACTAGAGGCGCAAAACAATTACATCCCTAAAGTAGACAAATCTAAATGTAAAACTAAATTGCCAAAATGGTTTAATAGATCAATTAAAAAAAATATTCAGCGAAAAAAGGCACTTTACAGAGCATTAAAAAAGGACCAAAAAGAAAGTACGCAGAAAGAGTACACGGAACTGCAAACGCAAGTCAAAAAGGAAGTTAGAAAGGCCAAGAGAGAAATAGAAATGAACATTGCTAAGGGAGCTAAAACCAATTCCAAAATGTTTTTCCAATATTACAACAGCAAGAGAACATTCAAAGAGGAGATTAAATGTTTAAGAGATACAAATGGCAAAATCGTAGAGGAAGAAAAAAAAATAGCAAATATATTAAATGATTACTTTTCACAAGTTTTTACAAAGGAAGATACTGACAACATGCCCCACATGTCATCCAGTTCCTATCCAGTTTTAAATAACTTTAGCATAACTGAGGCAGAAGTGTTAAAGGGACTAGGAGCTCTTAAAATAAACAAATCCCCTGGGCCGGATGAGATCCTCCCAGTAGTACTCAAAGAAATGAAAGAAGTAATTTACAAACCGCTAACCAAGATCATGCAGCAGTCTCTTGACACAGGGGTGGTACCGACAGACTGGAAAATTGCAAACGTAATACCGATCCACAAAAAGGGAAACAAAACTGAACCAGGTAACTACAGACCAGTAAGCCTGACTTCTATTATATGCAAACTTATGGAAACTATAATAAGATCCAAAATGGAAAATTACCTATATGGTAACAGGGTACTGGGAGACAGTCAACATGGTTTTAGGAAAGGGAGATCGTGCCTAACTAACTTGCTTGATTTTTTTGAGGATGCAACATCGATAATGGATAATTGCAAAGCATATGACATGGTTTATTTAGATTTCCAGAAAGCTTTTGACAAAGTCCCGCACAAAAGATTAATTCTCAAACTGAACGCAGTTGGGATTCAAGGAAACACATGTACATGGATTAGGGAGTGGTTAACATGTAGAAAACAGAAAGTACTGATTAGAGGAAAAACCTCAGAATGGAGTGTGGTAACCAGCGGTGTACCACAGGGATCAGTATTAGGTCCTCTGCTATTCCTAATCTACATTAATGATTTAGATTCTGGTATAGTAAGCAAACTTGTTAAATTTGCAGACGACACAAAAGTAGGAGGAGTGGCAAACACTGTTGCAGCAGCAAAGGTCATTCAAAATGATCTAGACAAGATTCAGAACTGGGCAGACACATGGCAAATGACATTTAATAGAGAAAAGTGTAAGGTACTGCACGCAGGAAATAAAAATGTACATTATAAATATCATATGGGAGATATTGAAATTGGAGAAGGAATCTATGAAAAAGACCTAGGAGTTTTTGTTGACTCAGAAATGTCTTCATCTAGGCAATGTGGGGAAGCTATAAAAAAGGCTAACAAGATGCTCGGATACATTGTGAAAAGTGTTGAATTTAAATCAAGGGAAGTAATGTTAAAACTGTACAATGCACTTGTAAGACCTCATCTTGAATATTGTGTGCAGTTCTGGTCACCTCGCTATAAAAAAGATATTGCTGCTCTAGAAAGAGTGCAAAGAAGAGCAACCAGAATTATTCCGGGCTTAAAAGGCATGTCATATGCAGACAGGCTAAAAGAATTGAATCTGTTCAGTCTTGAACAAAGAAGACTACGTGGCGACCTAATTCAAGCATTCAAAATTCTAAAAGGTATTGACAGTGTCGACCCAAGGGACTTTTTCAGCCTGAAAAAAGAAACAAGGACCAGGGGTCACAAATGGAGTTTAGAAAAAGGGGCATTCAGAACAGAAAATAGGAGACACTTTTTTACACAGAGAATTGTGAGGGTCTGGAATCAACTCCCCAGTAATGTTGTTGAAGCTGACACCCTGGGATCCTTCAAGAAGCTGCTTGATGAGATTTTGGGATCAATAAGCTACTAACAACCAAACGAGCAAGATGGGCCGAATGGCCTCCTCTCGTTTGTAAACTTTCTTATGTTCTTATGTTCTTATGTAATATGTGAGCACGGGGAATTGCACTTTTTAATTCACGTGCTGGGATTCAAGTGAATAATTAACTGGTAATTGAATCCCAGCACAACAGTATATATAGATGCACGTTGTCACATATTGGTTGTTGTGTGTTCGGGAGTGGAGAACGGGAGCGAGAGAAGGAGTAACTTAAATATATCAATTGCTATTGCGTGTGTGCTGGTGGGACCAGCACGATACTTGTTTATTTAAAACTCACCGTGTTTGTCAGTGTGTCTGTCCGTGCACCGTTTTGTTAAGTTTAGTCTGTTTTTGTTTGTCTATTTATTTTGGCGTAGAGTGCCGTGTCCTGTGTTTTCGTGTTTGTTTAAACCTTTTATTTTGTAATAAACCGGCGCCAATAGGCGTCTTCATCATTTCATTTCACATCATCGTCTTTGTATATTTCATTCCTTCCTGGTTCTGATGCCGCCCACTTGGCCGTCTTTGTGACAATGCTGCAGAAATGGTAGCTAGACTATTTGCAATAGTTAAAATAACTGAAATAAAGCCTAAAAAAGCGGTCATATTTTCTGATTCTTTAAGTGTGCTTATTGCATTAAAAGGGGAATTTATTAATAGAAAAGAGATATCATGTTTGAAGTAATGCAACCATATAAGGAATGTACAGTAATGGGGATTGAAGTTATTTTAGTTTGGATTCCTGGTCACACTCTGGCATTCTGGGCAATGAGATGGTAGATCTTGCAGCAAAAAATGGGTTAAAAAGAGGAGATTGATTTGGTGATTCCGCTGGGGTGGCAGGAAATAGGAGTCTGTGAAAAAAATGATAGTAAAAGAATGGCAGGAGAGATGGGATGAAAGCATAAAAGGGAGGTTTTATTATAATATCCAGAAAGAGGCGAATAATAGTTGGGTGAATAAAGGATTGGGAAGGAATGAGAAAAGAGCGTTGGATAGGTTAAGGATTGGGCCTAGTTCTTTAAATGAACACCTATTAAGACTGGGGAAGCATGAAGATGGAAAGTGTGAAAAATGTAATGTTGCAGAAACAGAACATTGTTTATTAAAATGTGAGAAATATGAGGAGCAGAGAATGAGAATGGAGAGGAGGCTGAGAGAAATGGAGGTGTATGAGGTCAACATAAAGAACTTGCTGGGAAAGGGAAAGAGGAAGGGAGACTGAAAAGAGAAAATACACTGATGAAATATATAAAGGAAACAGGAAAGGAAGGGAAGTTATAAGTAATAAATAAAGATGACAGAAAAATAAAGTACATAAGAACATAAGAAAGTTTACAAACGAGAGGAGGCCATTCGGCCCATCTTGCTCGTTTGGTTGTTAGTAGCTTATTGATCCCAAAATCTCATCAAGTAGCTTCTTGAAGGATCCCAGGGTGTCAGCTTCAATAACATTACTGGGGAGTTGATTCCAGAAATAAAGACAGACAAAGGATTACAGATAGATGGTGCTAGTCATCTAAAATAATAGATGGAATGCACCCTATAGATTAACCAGAAGAAGAAGAAGAAGAAGACTTGGTGTACTGTGGTCGGGAGGGAGATTTATAACCAAGATTCATTCTTTCTCTGTCACATGCAGATAACAAAAGAAGCAGTTACATAATAAAAACACCAGCTAGAACTGTATTTGGAAGCTTGTTGAATGTACATTGTATCTCCAATTTACTTTTCATTTTTGATTAAAATATGTAATGCTTCCACTGGATAAAGTAATTCCTTAATAATAAACATTTTCAAGCCAAGTGATGATTAGGAAAGCCAATTTATGATTATACTCAATTAATTGAGTAGACCAAGTATATTTCTAGTTCTTTTTCATTTGCAATATTAAATATTATGGGCTCTATGTACTAATATTGGTAACTGCAAATTCGTAGCCTCTGTCCTTCGTAGAATTTTTGCGTGAGATGTACTAAGCAGCTCTGATAATATCACTGCAAGGTTATGAACAGCATAAATTACAGCTCATTATAAAGGAGAGATCAGAATTTGTATATCATTATAAATGGATTCGCAACGCGAAAGTCATGATTTAGAACTTCCTTCCAGCAAGTGAATATAGGATTGAGCGACGGCACCTTCAGACTCCAACATTGATACAACTATGCCACCGGGCAAAAAAAAAAATTTAAAAAAGGAAAACAAATTTCCACAAAGAAGAAATTGACCTGTTAGTTAGTGAAATACCAAAAAATCAGGAAATATTATTTAACACATTATTATTTAGCAGAAAATAAAAAAAACACACAGAATTGGAGGTGGCCCATCACCCAAAGGCCAACTACCACCGGCAGAAAGTTGTTTTATCCACAATGGACATTCATACTGTGGAAGGTGTCGTGGGAGGTGTCGATTCCTTCAAGAAGGCAGATTTGCCCCATAAGTAAAGGCTATATTTCCCTAGCGTATAGTACATCATATGTAGTTTTCTGATGATGACACTGTATAAGAGACAGATTTATCAACGTTTTCACAGCAAAATTGACGAGACACTTTGGAGTGTTTAAAGCAAATAGAAAACAGTAGCGCTACATTTGAACATATTGTTACAACTCAAGCTCTTAACAGGATGGATGACACTGGAGACAAGGTGTGTAGGGCTAAATGACAGCAATTTATTGTCTGAACAGAACTCAATACCGTCCCAAGTCCCTCTTTGGGCCAGGACCATGCCACCAAAATAACAAATTCCACTGTCACTCACTAAATTGTAGTCCCGTGTCGTCATCCCCCCCATTTCTTATGTGCTCCTGTCTTTAACACGCCCTCAGCCTCTCCCTCTCTGATTTGCCACATCACAGGTTAGGTAACCTCAGACTCACTCTGTGCTCTGTCAGGCAATCTCGTTATCTGTCTCTCATTGCCTCTCACACTATCTCGTCCCCTCTCTCCCGGTTTTGCGCTTCCCAGGTCTTTATACCCCTGCTGTTCCCGTGTCCTTGCCCGGTCCGGATCGCATTTCCCCCTTGCATGCACACACACACACACACACCATATCTAGGTGGCGTGGTCTGAACCCTAAAAATACACAAAACACCAAAACACAGGACACACAAACAGGACAAACAACCAGGACAACACAAAAGTCCAACAAGGTCCAACAAGAGGTAGTGCATATGCTTCAGACCACTTCATGAAGTAGTCGAAGGCCACCAGGACAAATCAGGTTTCCCTTCGCCGACTGTCTCCATAGGCGCCCCGATCTGGTACTGCTGGAGCGGCATGTGGGACATAACCTGTGGGCCTTTCCAGGTGGTGCAGGCTTCACAACGGCTGCAGAAGTCGGCAACGTCACTGCCCCCAAAAGAAAGCCTGGACCCCCATGACAGGCCAACATTTCCTGGTGCAGAGTCTTCGGGACAACCACCTGCCACCGTGCTTCCCCTGTGGCTGGCTCTAGTCATCAGCAATGCAGGATTCCGTCTCTGAGGGCCAGTCCACACCACTGGAACCAGAGCCCCTCGATGGCCTGTGACAGTGGGGCTACCTCCTCCCGCGGTGGCTGCCTCTGTGACTCCAGCCACTGCAGGACTGGGTGGAGGTCCGGGTCTTCTGCCTGGTGGTCCCTCCAGTCCACCTGAACTACCGGCACCACCACCCAGCACGGAACCTCCTCCGAGGGCCCCTGCAGCTTTATCTCCTCTCTCCACCCGCAGTGTGAACTGCCATCAGTGGCGCATGGTTGGCGGGACGATACATCAGCATTCTGGTACTTCTCCCCGGAGCGATGTTCAATGGTGCAGTGAAAAGCTTGGAGCTGTTCTATCCACCTGGCGACCTGCCCCTCGGGTTCCCGGAATGCCATCAGCCACCTCAAGGCCGCATGATCAGTATGGATGGTGAAAGGGAGCTCCCTGAAGTGGTGCACCGCTTCTACAACGGCCAGTAGCTCCCTCTGGGTGACGCAATACCGCCACTCTGCTTTGCTTAAGGTTCAGCTGTAGTAAGCCACTACCCTCTCCCATCAGGTCCCAATTGCGCCAGCACGGCACCAATCCCCTCGTTGCTGGCATTGGTGTCAAGGATGAAAGGTAGCTGCACGACAGGGGGTGGTCAGCATGGGGGACTGGCAGAGCCTGTTCTTCAGCTTGAAGAACGCACCTTGCCTCTCAGGGGTCCACTCAAAGGGTTCGTCCTTCTTCAGCAGGCCGTGCAAAGGGGCAACAACAGTGGCAAAATCCTACACTAACCTCAGTTAGTAGGACGCAAGCCCCAGGAACCATCTCATCTGGGCGGGGTTGATGTGGGTAGGCCAGTCATGGACGGCAGCAACCTTGTCTTCCGCCGTCTTGATCCCTTTCTGTGGCAGAGTGTTTGTGTGCAGGTGTGGTGACGTCACGGACCAGGAAGAAGCAATACAAAACAAAGAAGGGTGGGGCCAAACTGAAGCACAGCGGCACTCAGCACGGTTATTAAATAATAAAACAAAAGATTTAAACAAAACAAAAGATATAAAACAAAAGGGCACGTTGGCCAAACAAACAAATCAAACAATAAATAGTAACAAGCATCATGGTGGTTAATAAACCAGCACGTTTAGCAATTGTTATTTTCTGTTTAGACTCACGTCTCGCTTCTGACACCCTCTTTTTCCCCCCAGTGCAGCCAAACGGCAGATCTTTTATAATTTGTGAACGAGGGACTAACCAACTATCAATTATTATATTATCCCTCAGTCACATTCTGCAGGGGTCTACCAAGTCTGCGTGACTGTTTAACTAGCTGATAACACTATGTAACACAATTTTTGTTCCTGGGTAGTAAGTGTTATTTCCTAATTGCTTATGCCTCAAAAGTATAGAAAATGGCTATTATTCCCCACAAACTTTGCTTTTGTGACCAGGACAGGTAAATTTCAAAATATCACTATTTCCAATGAGAAAACGGGCACTTTTGTGTCTTTTCATTCACATAAAGTCAGAAAAAAACAACATATGAATCCAAATTAACATGTATTATACTAAAGTAATACAAAAATGACTACAAAAGATTTAGAAGTGAGTAGTTTTTCGAGATTTATGATTATGCTGTATTTCCGGCGGCAAAAGTGCTGCTGGGGAGGGTGGTCCTACCCCTTTTCACAACCAGCGGCTTCCTAGCTGACAGCGGAAAGGATTTCAACTTACCGACTGGCAGCAGAGCCATTAAAGGCTTCAGGGCTGGCTCCTCCAGCCCCAGCACATCCCTTGGTGACTCCAGGCGAAGAAGTTCTGGCGACCCCAGTTGAAGCAGTTTTGGCGACCCCAGGCGAAGCAGAGCAGCAGGCTATGGCAACAGCGGACCTCCTGGAGGCGATGGCAGTAGTGGACCCCCGGGAAGTGACAGCAGCAGCGGACCCTCGGGAGGTGGTGGTGGGAGGGGAGCCCCTGGCCATGAAAGTGGGACCGGGAGCTCCACTTCTCCCCCTGGTGAAGGAATCAGGACTAGCTGGGGTGCTGGGGTTGACCCTCTTTGTGGCCACTGCGGCCGAGAGGTTTTCCCCCATGCTCCCCTCAGCAGCATATGCAGGGGCTGCTGAGAACTACCAGCATCCTGTTCTGGTCCTTCTAGTGGTGAAGGGAGAGGCAGATCCTGCTTCTCTCCCTCTGGCAGTGGTGGAGACAGAGGCAGCTCCTGCTGCTCTGCTTCTGGCTGTGGATGTGGTGGAGGCAGAGGCAGCTCCTGCTTCCCCCCTTGGTCATTAGCTCCCCCTCTTCATATTGCCTCGGGCACATGGCCAACATGTGCCCATATGTCCTACAGCCAGGGCACAACTCCACCGTAAGGTTCTTTAAAAAAACCTCCCAACTGTCAACCCAGACCTCCTGCTGTTGCTGCGGTTGCTGGTTGGGCTGTTGCAGCTTTCCTCTCCCCCTTCTCTTCCTGCTCCTTCTCCCCACCTTCCTTTCTCAGGCTGGTTCCTTCTCTTCTTCTTGGAAGGGGCAGAGAACCACCATGTGCCCGTATACCCCACAATCAAGGCACCAGCCTTGGTCCTTATGGCAAAGTGCCCCACCCCTGGGCTATTTATTTATGTTGTATGTTATGTGTAGTGTGTTAATGTTGGTGTATAGTCATTGGTACACGGGATATAAATCGGTCTGTGTAACACAAGTGTTTAAAATGTATATTTGTATTTAGGTACTTGGATTGCACAGCACTTCACGTGCAGTTAAAAATGTAATAATATGTGAGCACGGGGAATTGCACTTTTATTAATTCACCTGCAGTTGTACTGAGACTCCAGTTGAATGATTGATTAGCAATTGAGTCTCGGTACAGCCGCATAAAAGCAGCATGTTTTCACTCACTCGCGGTTGAGTCTCGGTGAGTGGAGAATGTGTGTGGAGAGGAGAAAGTTAAACGTAAAGTAAATCATAATATCAGCTCACCGTGTTTGTCTATGTAGTCCGTTTTGTTTGTATATTTATTTTGGCTAAAGTGCCATGTCCTGTGTTTTATTTGTATTACAACCTTTTATTTTCTGCTCTGTTTAATTATTAAATGCAGAGTGAAAACAATTGCTCAGCTTCACCAAACTCCACCTCTCTGTTTATTCTGTGTTAGTTCCTGGTTCTGATCTGACGTCACCCACTACAGCTGTCTTTGTGACAGTCCTCCAGACCACCAAGGAGATCCTCCAGTTCCCATAGCCGTCTCTACGGCTCCAGCCTTCCATTTTTTAATTTTTAAAATCACCTTTCAAAAAAAATATATAAAAAAACGCACTCCACTCCTTTCTGGTCTGGCTCCTGGAGGCGATTTTTATCCCATGCAGGACAGCATATGTGGCAGAGTGGTTGCAGTATGCAGGTGTGGTTAACCAGGAAGAAGCAACACAAAACAAAGAAGGGCGGGGCAAAACTGAAGCACAATGGTGCTCAGCGCATTTATTAAATAATAAAACAAAAAATTTAAGTAAAGCTAAAGACACAAAGCAAAAGGGCACATTGGACAAACAAACAAAACAAACATTAACTAGTAACAGGTATCGTGCTGGTTAATAAACTCGTGCTGGTTAATAAACTGGCATGTTTATCAATTGTTATTTTCTGTTTAGACTCCCCCCCCCCCCTCCCCTCCCCCCCACCCCCCCCCCCCCCCCCCCCCCACCCCCCCCCCCCCCCCCCCCTCTGACCCCCCCCCCCCCCCCCCCCCCCCCCCCCCCCCCCCCCCCCCCCCCCCCCCCCCCCAGATGTTTTTATAATTTATGACCGAGGGACTAACCAAAAACCAATTATTATATTATCCCTCGGTCACATTGTGCATGGGTATACAAAGTCTGCTTGACTGTTTAACTAGCTGACAATCAGTAGCTGACAGTCATGCATTCTCATGAGGTATTTTAAAATAATAACAACAAAACAATACCACAGCGGACGGTGTGTTGCTCATCCGGCCAAACAATACATAAAATATAAAATAATAATAAACAAAGGGGCGGGACACTGCCACATTTCCGCACTCCCCTGAGCACAGTCAAGGCGGCTGGGAAGGTCCATCCGTGAACTAGCAGGTTATCCAGTTACACCAAGCACTGAGTGGGGGGCACCCCGAACAGGACCTTCTCCGTGAGGCGCTCGAAAGTGGCAGGGGAGTTGCAGAGGCCAAAGTTGAACTGCCACAACCCTTGGCCGGTGGAGAAGGTGGTCTTGGGGTGAGCTGGCAGGGAGAGAGCCACCTGCCAATATCCGCTGTGGCGATCCAGCGAAGAAAATCACCTCGACCCTGCGACAGGTCCAGCGACTCGTTGATGCGGGGAAGAGGGTAGGAGTCCTTAGCAGTGCTGGTGTTCACAATGTATTGTGAAAAATGAATGTGCAGTGCAAGACCATGGGCACAGCGATAACAAAACAAAAACAGATCAACACTGCACTACAGTCACGGAAAATAACCTGTAATCACACTCCAATAGCACTACAGCACTCACCCGGATTTGGTGACCGTGTATTGTATATTGTGGAGTGCTAACTGTGTTTATTATTTGGGACTGCAACCCGTTATTATTAAACAGTGTAATACACATTGCTGTGTATTGACTGGGATTATTGTTTGAGGTCAGCAGCCCTGGATTATAAATAAAGACCCCTTTTCTAAACTGGAATACAATTGTCTGCCTGTGATTATTCCTGCACTGCATCTCCTCTACACCTGTTCACTATCAGCAGCCACTTTGCCACAGTGCCTATAGAGAAGTGGGACAATTGGCTGTTATTTTCGTAAGGGTAAGGCTGCTGTAACTTAATGTAAAGACTGTGACGTAGTGCTCTGATGTATTCCTATTAAATCAAAAGTCGTTCTGGTACCTGGTTGCATAAAATGATAATGCAGCTAATAGTTTAATTTCGGTTGTTAATGCTGAACTTCGTTTAGTATGGTTGGTCACATCAAGTTGTATTAAGGCACACAGTGTGTGTACTGATTGTTTATCTAAACAGAATCTTAATTTAAACTCTGCATCTGACAGATGTTCAAAAACATTTCTGGCTCTGAATAATCTTGGTTGCCATACTCTCTCTCTATCAGTATTGCCAGTGCCATGTTGTAATAATATCATAGCATTTACAAGTTCAATTTGAGCTGCAATAACACCATTCTTTATTGCTTTTAAATAAAGCACCTTAAAAATAGAAAAGAACCTAAAGCAAAATGTATGTATTGTCATTGTTATTTAATATAAACTGTTAATACATATTTATTTTATTTTATTAAAATTAAGGTGCTTAAAGTAACTAAATACCCAGAAACAGTTAACCAGGGCCTATGCAGGACCTCTCGCTCAAACCATAAACCATAAGTCAGGAGATAATGATAGTACATCACGGGTTAGTGCAAACCTTCGATAGCATAATGAGATTCGCACATTTGCATACGAAAGTAGTTTGAAACGAACAGTCGTAGCTAAACTACCATAGCAGTGATGAAACAAAGTTACAGGAGTCAAAATGGCTTTAATACATCACAGGTATGTCTACGAATTCACAAAAACCTACGAAGCATCAAAGATGCCTAAGTGTTGTTTTTGGATGCTTCGTAGAGCCCTATATATTTTAGTAATAGTTATTGTATCAATGGGATGGGTCTTAAACGGGTCGTCATTGGGTCCGCCAGTGGTAACAAAGTCGTGCCCAGTTATGGAAGGGTGGGGGAAATTGTGATTGCAGGGGACAATACTTATTGCCCCTTTCGCAATGTCCCCTACCCAAATAACGGGTCAAGCTCACGGAATGGGTAGTTATAGGTATCTATCCATAGAAGTAACATTTTTAGAAGTTATATTTGTGGTATAACACCAGAATCTCAATTATATAATCAATATATATATATATATATATATATATATATATATATATATATATATATATATATATATATATATATATACACACACATACACACACACTGAACAAAAATATAAACGCAACCTGTAAAGTGTTGGTCCCATGTCTCATGAGCATGCATTTACGTTTACATTCCTGTTAGTAAGCATTTCTCCTTTGCCAAGTTAATCCATCCACCTGACAGGTGTGGCATATCAAGAAGCTGATTAAACAGCATGATCATTACACAGGTGCACCTTGTGCTGGGGACAATAAATGGCCACTCTAAAATGTGCAGTTTTGTCACACAACACAATGCCAATGATGTCTCAAGTTCTGAGGCAGCGTGCAATTGGCATGCTGACTGCAGGCATGTCCACCAGAGCTGTTACCAGAGAATTTCTCTACCATAAGCCGCCTCTAACATCGTTTTAGAGAATTTGGCAGTACGTCCAACTGGCCTCACAACTGTGTAACCACATGTAAACATGCCAGCCCAGGACTTCCACATTCAGCTTCTTCACCTGAAGGATCGTCTGAGACCAGCCACTTGGACAGCTGATGAAACTGTGGGTTTGCACAACCAAAGAATTTCTGCACAAACTGTCAGAAACCATCTCAGGGAAGCTCATCTGTGTGCTCGTCGTCCACACCAGGGTCTTGACCTGACTGCAGTTCGACGTCATAACCGTCTTCAGTGGGCAAATGCTCACCTTCGATGGCCACTGGCATGCGGGAGAAGTGTGCTCTTCACGGATGAATCCTGGTTTCCACTGTACCGGGCAGATGGCAGACAGCGTGTATCGTCGTGTGGGTGAGTGGTTTGCTGATGTCAATGTTGTGAACAGAGTGCCTGTGACGGTGCAGTGGGTGTGGGTGTGGAACAGACCTCACAGAGTCACTTTTGAATTTGCCAATACCCTACCACAATGGTAGGGTGAACTTTATTAACAAAAAAAACACAGTTCAAAGCAACAAAAATATAAATCATAAGTTCCAACAGAGCGAGTCCCTCTCAGCTCCTTGGGTGCACTTCTGGGGTGGTGAAAAGTGCAGGTGCTCAGGTGCTTAAGTGTCCAGTTCTGTTGTCCGGGGTGTGTGGTGTCCAAGGTGAAAAGCGCTGGCAGTGGTGCGGCAGCTCCTTGGTGTCAGGGATCACTCTGACAATAAACACAAACACGTAGCACAAAAAATACCCAAATAAACAAGCACACAGCTCAGGAACCTAGCTCCAGTATTACCTCAACATGCCTCGCACTTACAGAATGACAGCCCTTCTATACCAGGGGACTCCACCCCATGATCAGCGTGACTCAGCACACCTGCCAGTTGTCTAATGCAACACAGCTGATCACAGTGATTTTGTCCCCTAATATGGTCATTCCGCCCTGCACCAAGATGGCCGACTTCCTTTTCTGCCCCTCTCTCCAAGCCGGCCCATCTCTGAACAGGCATACAAGTACCTCTGCTTAGTGCCTTCTTGGGTCGGGAGGAAGATTTGCATCTCAGATCCTCTAGCTCCCTGTCACAGTGCCCCATGATGGTGGTGGGGTTATGGTATGGGCAGGCATAAGCTACGGACAACAACACAATTGCATTTTATTGATGGCTATCTGAATGCACAGAGATACCGTGACAAGATCCTGAGGCCCATTGTCGTGCCATTCATCCACCACCATCACCTCATGTTTCAGCATGATAATGCACGGCCCCATGTCGCAAAGATCTGTACACAATTCCTGGAAGCTGAAAATGTCCCAGTTCTTCCATGGCCTGCATACTCACCAGCCATGTCACCCATTGAGCATGTTTGGGATGCTCTGGATCGACGTGTACAACAGCGTATTCCAATTCCCGCCAATATCCAGCAACTTCGCACAGCCATTGAAGAGGAGTGGAACAACATTCCACAGGTCACAATCAACAGCCTGATCAACTCTATGCAAAGGAGATGTGTCGCGCTGCATGAGGCAAATGGTGGTCACACCAGATACTGACTGGTTTTCTGATCCACACCCCTACCTTTTTTTTTTTTTTTTAAGGTATCTGTGACCAACAGATGCATATCTGTATTCCCAGTCATGTGAAATCCATAGAGGCCTAATGAATTTATTTCAATTGACTGGTTTCCTTATGAATTGTAACTCAGTAAAATCTTTGCAATTGTTGCATGTTGCATTTATATTTTTGTTCAGTGTATATACACCAACCCTTCATTATATTGCCCCTCACTATACTGCGGATTCCCATTTTAATTGTGCATGCCTTTGTTGCAATGTACATAGGCAATTTCACTTAGAATTATTGTTAGTTTTATTTCATACTGCAAACAAAAATATACAAAACAGTTAAAAACAAAGTATTAATATCATACTGTTATATACATACGTATTGCACAATAACACAAAGCAAATTTATTTTAGCCAATGAGGTGTTCACTTGTGGCAGCAATGCACTAGCAAAAGTCACAGGGCAGTGATGTCAGCTCCCTAGCAACAAAACACCTATGTTGGGAATGGATTCTTTCAGTGCAGCGGGTTTGTGCATTTCAGAAAGGAGAGGAAGACTCATGAAATGAATTGGAGACTGAAGTTGATGAGAAGCAATTACCCTCCGCAGTACGAATTAAAATAGTGTACTGCTTTTTTATGAAAAATGAGAAAAAGCAGGTTGCGTAGAAGATTTATACTGGACCTTGACTCCCCCAATAAAACGAGGGAGTGGTTGTACAGTATTTGTTAGACTATTTGTTTTTCTGTGGGTCTCTCGCTATATCGCGGATATATCACGACTGACTTATTTATTTTTTCTGTTTGAGGTAAAAGCTACAAGTTATTTTGGGTGTCCTGTCAAAAGGACCAACAGCAGACAGTAATTTCACATCACTCCAACAAAATCCCACCCAAAAAAACATTATCATACAATAAAAGATTTACACTTGAAATGGATTCATTAAAGTATTGAGATTAATCACTATCCTGCATTTAACTGGGACATCTGTATTATTTATAGGAAGTCATAGTCCTCCATTACTATACATATTTAGACAGAAAAAAACGCCCAAGAATTTTGGAAAGTAACCAAAAACAATCATTTCATACAGTATATAAAAAACAAAAGCCCCCGTGACAGCGAGCAAATGAATCCTAGTCAACAATCTTCCTCCTGACCTGTGAGGGCACTGTATAACAGGAACAGTGTGCCCCGGACTGGATAGTTTGGCAGTTCATTGCAGGGTCAGTTGGAAATCGGCTATCTAGGAAGCGGGTGGAGTCACAATACCAGAAGTCATCAACTAAATGCGGTAGGTGATGTTTCAGTCATGGATGGGAGGATACGTGATTGCACTTGCTACCGAAGGGGAAGTGACTGAAGGTATATCAGGGGAGGTGGCCAAGCAATCTGTTCCTTTGTTATGGTTAAAGACCTGTGAAGGACATACTGTTGTAAAAAGAAACTGTGGGTTGTTTATGTTTTGTTTTGTCTCTCTATTAAACTGTCACTTTTGTCATTTGTAGAAGGCTAAACTCTGAGAGCTGTAGCTAAACAGCCAGCAAACAAACCCGGACTACACTTCACCATTGTGCACGTTTACTGTATTTCACCACTTACACTAATAGCACTCACTCTGCACTTGTGACCATGTTTGTGTTTGTGTGTGTCTTGTTCGTGTGATTACTGTTATTATTTCGGGACTGAACCCCGTGTATTGACTGGCTTTACACATCGCTATTTATAGACAGTGTTATTATTTAAGAAAATAATAAAGCTTCACTTTTCATCATTGAACTAAAAATGAACAAAATAACCCTGGCTGTTTATAAACCTAAATGCAGAATGGTACAAAGGATCCAGTCTTCTTAAGACCATGGTAATATATAATCTATCAATAATGTTACCATAGTCAATCAGAGGCAAACATGTACTCAAGATCAGTTGTTTTCTAGCTTGTTCTGAAAAATAGGATTTATGTCTATAAAAATAACACAATTTCAATTTTAGTTATTTTGAGAGTGTATTGATATGTGTTATGAAATTTTAATTCCTTTTTTTTAGACAAGTTTCAAATATTAATGAATAATATTGAAAGCTTCCTGCAAGGTAATATTCATTAGATACAATACAGTGTCATCTACATCAAAATGTAATTTATAATTTCCAATACTAATGCCCAGGTTGCTAATGTAAAGTGCAAACAAGACTTGTTGGATCACCGAGGAACTCCTTTTTTTAAATTTAGTACTCTCTCTGGGTTTGATTCATAAAATAATTATTAAACCTTTTCACCTATACTGATTTCCACAAGTCTTTGAGACAGTCAGTGAACACAAATGCTCATACTTCACGTTAATCCAGGGCTGTCACTAAAACCAGACTGCATTTCACAAAGAATGTTATTAGAATTTAACTAGTGATTCAGGACCTTAGTCAGGACAGACCAATTAGAAACAGGTCTATAGTTATTCAAATCAGAATAATCTCCACTCTTCAGTAATGGTGTAACAAATGCAGATTTCCATATTTGAGGCAAAGTAGTTTGTAGTGCACAGGTGCAGTGGTGAGGAATGTTCAGGAATGATAGACACAAGATAATTCATGGTGAAAAAGCAGCTCTTTATTTGCTGACAAATAATAATACCTGGCTCTACACAACAATGTGTATCACTCAGGAAAACCACAGGGTTTAGTCCTGAAATAATAATACACTAAACAAGACACAACACGGTGTAGCATCAGAGTGGGTCATAATATCATTCTGTGTATGAAATTATCAGAAATTGAGTATATACAGAGGGGACCTAAGCCATTCTCTGTGTCTGCTTGGTTTCTGGTCACAAACTCCCCACTGGCAAAGAATGCTTTTAAAATATAAGAGTCATTAACTGCTGGACAAATATTTGATCTTACCCCATCACTGAATGAATCATTTGGCACCAGTAGTACCTTACAGAAGGCAAGCCTGACAGTTTTGGGTGCTTTGAAACAGCTCATAAATCCATCCGACAGGGGGCGAAACCATAGACCAGTTGAGAACAATGGGCAGTCTCTGAACAAGAAACAACCAATGAGAAATACCCCACGTGTACTCTGGCACAGCCCAAAATAAAAAAAAACTAACCAATCACAGGGTTGAAGAGAGAACAACAAAAGCAGCCGCACGACTATCAAAGGACGTGCTTTCCACAATAAGCAAGCTCCCCACAGGAGAAACGGGGCTCCAGGCAAGAGAAAGAAAGTCATGCTGAGAGGAAGTGGCTTGGAGTTCAGAGGAACGGAATGAAAGCTAAACTGCTCTGAAGAAAATTTCTTTTGTCAATTCACAGAAGGCAAGGAAGAACTGATGTTCTGAAGAATGACTAAAATTATGTTCAGAGAAGGCTGAAATCAGCTTTGAAAAGAGCCCTAGCTCTTTGCCCTACGAGAGACTAAAACAGCAAATGGGATGCTGCCTTGATCTGAAAGCGGGTCTTGGTTTCCATGTCACTCCACGAAACGGATGAAAGCATAGCCAACAGCTGGGCCTAAGGTCATGTACTAGCCATACAGAAGAACTGCCACGAGAACACTTCTACGAACTACATAACTTTCCAATTGCAACGCATTATCTGAACTGATCAACAGAACTATTTCAAGTTTAAAACTGCTGATAGTGCTGATAATGCTGCCAGACTATTGGAAATCAACAAGCTGATCTCCATTTGTGATGGTGGTCCACTATGAAAGGCTCTATATAAAAATAAAGATTATTAATTATTATTCAGAAAATTAAATACTTTATTACTCAGGAAATTAACTGAACCTAATGCTATCTATCAAGTTAGTGGATAAATTGTTCTAGGAATAGAATATAACTTCCTGTTTTAGTGTAAGAAATGTATTTTGTTTGTTGAAATGTGCAACTCAAAAGAGTTTCCTCGTAAAAGCAGATAATTTGATCATTGCCCCATTTCTGAGTTAATTTGAATATATGATCAATTGAGGTTGATAACATATTAGTTATCATATTAAGTAGATCATGTCTAAACTAAATAAATTAACATGGTAAAACTAATTTGGTAAATTAGGCATTGGAATGTTGGAGTCCGCTCTGAAAGGGAAGTTAAATCAATTCTTATGTATTTTGATATGAAACATGATCAATTACAACGAGAAAGGAGTATTTAAAATACTAATGCAAAGTAGACACTTTGTGTGATCAACCATAATTAATATTAGCATATTAACCATGTATGCTAATAATGTCGTTGTAATCGTTTGACTACGCAATCAATGAATTGTATACTATTCATACATATCTCTAACCAATAGCCTTTCTTTCTGTAATATTATATTAGTTGTGCAGCTCTTTTTATTCTTAAATAAATTATTGTTTTATATTTCTGACACTTTGTGTGAATGTTGGTTATTGTCAAGGGAATCCGAGTTCTACATGATCCAGAACTTAAATATGATATGTCTCATTTCCTTCATTTTGATGTCCCTTCGTGGGGGACTACAGACTAATTTATAATTAAATAAATTGTATACCTAATTCACTATAACAGTCACAAGTCCGGAGTGAGTACTCTTAGTGAAAGTAGTGATTTACAGGTTTATTCATGTACAATGGTGAAGTGCAGTCCGGGTTTAATTGCTGGCAGTTTAGCTACAGCTCCCGGAGGTTAGCCTTCTGTAATGGCAAGCTGTGGCAAAGTGCCTGCCCCTGTGCGTATTTGTGGGGTATGTGTTCGGTGAATGGAGAATGGGAGTGGAGAGGAGAATAAACAGCAAGAGAAAATAGAAGTAATAACAACTGCTACGAGTACTGGAAGCACCAGCACCGTACTTGTTTGTGTTTAGTTTTCATGCCCTGTTTGTTAGTGTCTTTTCGTTTTGTTTGTCTATTTTTATTTTGGCCTCAAGTGCCATGTGCTGTTTTTGTTAAACCTTTTATTTTGTTAATTTATTAAACTGCGTTACAGCGCAATTTACATTGCACTTCTCAGTACTGTGTGTTTCTTCCGGATCTGACGTCACCACTACAGCCTGCTTGTCACACAAGCACAGACAGGTAGAAACAAACAAAACAGTTAACACTCACGATTCACAAATTGATCGCTTCCTATCTTGGTCCTAGTGGTAACCACATCAAAAGGAATGATTGCTGGGGCCACTTCCCCTTAATACCCTCAGTCATGCTCTCTTTCGGTGGCGCTGCCAATCACATCTCCTCCAATCCATGACTGACACATCGCCTACAGCAATAAGACAATGACTTCTGGTATCATGGCCCCGCCCCCTTCCTGGATGGCCGGCTTCCGACAAATTAAAGTTTCATTTTTCTCTTGTTTTCAAACGTGAATCCTGCCTTTGCAAAATGATGATTAAACAAATTAAATATGTGGACTGTCAGTAGTTATGTTTTCTTCAAACTAAATTTGTTTTGGCAAAGCTGATAATTTGCCATTTCCTTTTAGCATTTAGTTTTCCAAAATTTAGTTGGATTCCTAAAATGTTCTGTGGTTAATTTAAGAAAATAGTTGGATTTAGATTTTCTAATTAAAGAAGTGCTTTTATTTATTTAAATTCTGAACACTGGACACTTCTGTTGACATTGTGTTGCTCTGGCCTGAGACCATATTGTAAAATCCACTCAGCCAATTCATTAATTATATGCTTCTTCACAGGAGCATGTTTATCAACAACAGACAAAAAAGACTGTTGAAAAAAAGACCAAGACTCTTCGATAGTTGGAATTAATGAGATCTTATCCCAGTCTGCCTGTGGAAGTGTGGTGGGCAATTCACAGACACACAGGAGACAAAACTTGACGTGTAACGCCAATCAGGCGCACTGATTTATTTTTACCCACAGAGGGCACTGTTGTCCGTGGCCTGAATACTGACAACAGTAAACAGGACCATAGGTTTACCAATACTGGTATACAGTCCAGTGCACACACAAGTTCTCAAAATAATAATGAAAACAAATGGCATAAAGAAAATTAGAAAACAATACTTTACTAATAAAATTACAAAATAAAGATGCTGCACTCTTCAGCATTTCCCCCGACCATAGCTACCCACACGGCCTGGGTCTCCGTCCTACACTCCACCTTTCCCTCAGACTACGGTCTATACTTTTGGGGCCTGCCCACGGTTTCTCCCCTACCCCTAAATTTATTGTTTTGTTTTGTTTTCGTTCTCCGGCTGTTCTTGGTCTGAAAATAGAGCTTCTGCTTGCTCGTTTGTCGTCCTATAGGGGCCGACCTGAAGGAACAACAGAGCGTTATTTTATAGGCCCAGCAATCCCCCAAGGCCCGACTCCCAACCATTCAGAGAGAGGAAGAGACCACACACCTTCGTCCCACTTCCTCTCTGTGTCATTGTCATGACTGACAGGCGGATCTTACGGGCTGCTGCCCTCTTCCTGCAGAACCATGCATGCGCCAGACAGTCAGCACAGACCACAAAGTGCTTAAATTCCTAACACAAGCTAAAGCACAACAGTCAGTACTATCATATGGAAAGAGTCCAGATGAATGACATAAATTGGGGGTGTATTGGTTAGCATTCCAACAAGAATTTGTGGGATTTAAAATATAATCTTGTAGCAATGTTAATCAATTGTTAAATCTATTGATTCACAAACCTCTTTAAATTGAAATATTTATATGAAATATTTAAGCAATAAAGCCCGTCGATGCGGGCTCTACCATCTGGTAGATGACAATGGCTGGAGTTATGCGTCCCGAGCTGAAGGTGAGGACGGTAATGAAAGTCAAGGTCATCTACCACACGGTAGAGCCCGCATCAAGAGGACTCTATCGCTATTAGAAAACAATTTATTTCTTTATTTTCTTTTTTAAAAAAACTTTAAAACCTATATTTACCTTGAACTTCTGATATTTCACGAAGTAACATTCCTCTGAGGAATATAGTCCCTAACATAATTAGAAGAGAAAAAACGGCATACATGTAGAGAAAACGTTATTATTAATATTTAAATTATTATTATTGCTAACATATTTATTTATTGGGGTCTTACTCTTTCTTATTATAATGTATCTGGACATGTACAATTGTTGAATAGTCTGTGTAGTATTGTTGGGCTCGAAACTTGTTGTTGGAGGCGGGGCGTCATTCAATTAGGCAGGGAGTGGATTTGCTGGTGCTGAAAGAACTGAAACAGGGTTGGCAGTTTGAATGGCTGAATTTGAGGGGGGGGGGGGGGGGGGTGTTGTTTTGGATCCAGCCAATGACAGAAGTGTGGACCAATCGTGTCTTCCCTGTTGATTTGCTGTCCAGTAGCTGCGAATTGAGCCTTCATTACGATGTCCTGTCACAGACATTATTTTGCTTGTCTCTAGACCATCGTCAGAAAGTATGTTTAAGTAGCTTTTTATGTTATCAGATTAGTTGTAGATTAGAATGTTAAGGAAAAAAAAGGTATGTAGGCGCGGATTGGTTTAAAATTTAATTCACAGTTAAGCACTTCAACGCTCCAGTGGGCATTTATGCAAAATAGAAGACCGCTAGATCTGGAAGCTGATTGGCTGTTTCGCTCTCAATCATTTTCTAATTAAGCATAACACCAATTGTGTAAATTGAACAGTGCAAAAATAACAAATTCACTCGTGCAATATATAATTATGAAATCTGAAAAAATTATGTTCTTTAGGATTTAAGCTAACACAGACCATCGTCTGCTTTTTGTTATAGCAACTATTAATTCAGCAGATGAGAAATAACCAATTATTATGAGTTTATATTATAGGCTACCGTCAGAAAAGGAAATGTAGCAGAAACATATTTGGCAGTGCACCATTACCTTAAAAAAAAAAAGTTAAAATAAACCACAGTTTTCATTACGCCACCATCTTGAAGACACAACACAAGAACAGCCACAAACAGCCAAGTCCTTTTAGTTGCCATCCTTCACACTACTACTGCTGCCAGGTGCAAGATGTTATAATCAAGCAGAGACGGGTGGGGAACAGATATCAGAGAAAAGTATAGTCCAACGATTAAGGAATTGTAGATCAGTAAACAGGTCCAAGCCAACATTTGCAATACTGAGTATAAATACTTTTATTTGTAACTTCAAAAACAACAAAAAAAATACTTTTTAGTTTTAAGTTTGCCTGCTGCAGCCAGGTCATTTTCATTGCAGTCCTTCAGGAAGCTACCACTGAATGTTTATTATTATAACAACATACTGTATATCATATACAGTCATTGGGGTTTTGCCCTTCAGTATTGATACTGAACCTTGTCTTCAAGAGAACATGTCCTTTCATATAACCATTGTGTTTACTTTAAGGAACCCCCCCATTACACTTAAAAAAAAAAAAAACATGCCTTCATATATTAGCAGTCAAACCAGTTTGCCACTTTAAGGAAATTCCTGATAAGTAAGACAGTACTTAGGCTTATAGCTACTCACTTGCTCATATGACATAATGAACCAAATGCGTCATGGTCTGTGGCAGGGCAGAAGCCCTGCCTGTGTAAATAGCTCTAAGATTGGCAGGGATGGGGTTAAATCTATCTCTGCTAGCAATCACCACCACAGGTGTGGCCATTCCCCAATTAGGTAACTGAGTACTAAATCGGGGAATGTCCACATGTGTAAAAAGGGGAGAAATTGTTTGTTTGGAGATGGAGACGAAGACAAAGACGAGTTTGTAAACTGTGTGTTTGGTGAACTTTATGGTGAAAGTGAATGCTCATCTTTTATTGTTTTGTTTAAGCCTTTCATTTTTGCCTTTGTTTATTTGTGTGTGTTCTTTTTGTTTATTAAATGTGCACAACAGCGCTTAAACCTTCTGTCTTTGAGTCTCTCATTCCTGCCACAACAACTTGGGCCGTGATGCTATCCTTACTCCAAATTGCATTTAAAACCATTTTTGTAAAATAGCCTGCAATATCTGAAAACCACTGAAGATAAACCTACAAAATCTAAACAACATCAAAATCTAAACAGCAACAGATACAGCATGTATCTGTACATTTTGACAGTACAAGACAGTACTAGTGTGCAATCATTTCAGGACCACTGTTTAAAACTGCTCCAAATCTACTGTTATGTAACAATTCCTCTGTAGGATATATTTTGTGGATTTCATGATGGAGAGAGAAAGCTGCTTATCAAATGTTGCTTTTAAAACACTTTAATGACAAGCTGAATTGATTTTGCACTGCTTGTTTTGAGTGGGTCAGTATATTGTGTTACATAAAATAATGTATATTAAATGCTGCCCTCCCAAACAGCCCTATTATAGTCTTCTGTACTTAATTTTGCCACCAAATGTTATTCACTTAACCCCACTGATTATTCTATTAGCAGACCATATCACAATTATGTAAGTGCAGTGTCAAACCCTTGTTTTATGGCCCTGATATTCTCATGTTTTTACTGCCTGCTTCAGTTATTTTACAGCATCTTCAATAGCCAAGGTGTTACAACTATAAAAATGACAAACAGAGCTTAACAAATGATGTGCAAAATCTAGCGAATTTTATCTTTTTACCTGGTAAACTTGAGAATACAATACACCATTTCTGAGCAAGCCACACTGAATTAGAAACCATTAGAATCCATCAGTTAACACTGGTAACTTTTACACAATCTGAGGAATAACTTACGGTATTTTGTACAATTTACATTAAATAACATAATGTATTTCCTGCAAGTGTAAATGCACATTTGGGAAACTTATTGATGCAGTCATTTCCTTTTGATATCAAAAAGACTGTTTGAAAAAAGAAACACCTTATGATCATCTTCTGTCAAAACAATTAAAAAAAACACTAACAGACATTTGAATTTTCAATTTTTCAGCTCAGCTGAAAGCAAAGGCTCATGCATAGGCTTCATGAGTGCATCAAGCACCACGTTAAGCCTCCAGTGAGGAACAATATCCTACATAGGTGTCCAAAGCAGGCCAGCTCCTTTTACAAATTGTCCCAATAGGAAGTGAGCTCCTGGGGAGGCCAATGACTGCCAGATAAAACTTTAATGAATTTCCCCTCATCAACAGGTCCTGCAAAAATTGCAGTATAACTGCCATAGGGCAGGTCGTGGGGTCGAACACATGAGGCAGACACCACATCTGTAAGAAGCTCCAATTGAGCCGGAATGGTTGGGAACTGCGTTCCACCTCTTTAGGATTCTTTTTAGTTTCCAACCTGCTCGCATGCAAATTAACATACTGTCAGTCCACTGTATTCGGTTGATGAGACCTGGTGCGTGCAATGTCAGAGGACAGGGAAAAAACAACAACAAAAAAAAAAACAAGATTAGTGATTTCATTATATATGTACAGATTTAGTTAAGTTTAATGGTATATACTGTCAAATAAATTTATGGTTAAATTAATTTTAATAAAAGCATTTCCCAGATATTTAAGTCAGACTATTGTCTGTGTGACATGCTGTGGTGATTGGGTTGTTAACACCAATTCCAGAACATTCTTAATCAGATTAGACCTTGATTAGACCAAGGCACAGGCCAAACATAGCGTTAAATCTTTGAAGCTCGCCTCCCAAAATGCTATCTGATTGTCTGGCCTCCTAAGGTGTCATAAAACTTACCAAGCCAAGCTACAGCTTGTACCATTATTGTGTTAAAAGTTAGTTAAATGCTTTAAGAATCATTTTTAATTACATAACTTATAGACACAAGTTTAATAGCTATTTTAAGTAAGTTTCCCAATAAACCTGAAGGGTTTGTTGTGTTTTAAATGAATATTATAAACTAATAACTATTTTTGAATATTATCCTTTGCTTGTATTATGATGTGTTTTATATGCTTGTAATTGTAATTTTTGTATACATAATGAAACTGAAATTTATATGCTTCTCTAATGAATGTAACTAAAGTTATATTGACTAGAAGGTTTAAATGATAAATGTAAAATCCTTTGATAACAAAACATTCCATTTCTAACACACCCTTTTTGTGTGACATGCAACTGTCTATCAAATACTGTGCAACCAATGAAAGGACCAACAAGGACATGTTTACAGTATAAGGGAATGCCTATACATCGAGTTGTGTTATTTAAACTCAAAACAAGGATTTTCATAGTTCTGGATTCACTCTTTCTCTCTTCAATCTCATCCCTCTCAACTCATCAAACTCCAAAGATCTTCAACGAAGATGCAATGATGTAATCTTCAAAGCTGTCCCGGAGAAGATGGGCTCCTCCGGAACGATGAAAGCTTTTGCCTACAGACTTCACAGAGATAGTGCACTGCGCTGCTGCACAACTAACTTCTACAGAGAGTACGACTGTGTTAAGAAGACTTTGTTTTAAACATTGCGCCAACAGAATGAGTATCAAACTTATATTGTGTGTTTACAACTAACTGAACTGAAGCCATGTTATTGAAATTGTCACTATATGTAATGTGCATCTACTCAAAGAGATGCTGGAACATTGTACATGTGTACTTAGCCACATTGAAGCTGGCACATGTATACGTAATGCGTGACTGAACCAAACAATGCCTGATGAGACTGCTTCACTAATGCAGAACTGTATGACCAGAGAGCACATCAAGGATTTATTATGAACATTTAACAATGCATTACGTTTCCTTGAATGTTTTACTTTGTTTCTTCTTTATACATATGTTTTTAACTATGAAGCTTTATTCTTCTTTATTCTTATGAATAAATGTAATAATAATTTGGATTGTTAGGTTTCCTTTATTTATATTATAGATAGATATATATATAGTATAGATATTATAATAATTATGTTGTGACTTTTTTATTTGTATCCCACCCAGGTTGAGATTTATGATTGATATGAATAAATGTAATAATAATTTGGATTGTTAGGTTTCTTTTTGTCTTATAAGAGGCATATATTTTTTAAATTGTAAAAAGACAGACCCCACGCACACAAGTCTAGGTTTAAGTGTAAAAACATATTTTAAATTGATGAAAATGAGGTGAATCACATTTAGAACTTGAAGCTACTGCACTAACAGGTAACTATGATGTGATAGGTGTTACAGAAACGTGGTTATCTGAGAGTGATGGGGACGAATATAATATTTGTGAGGACAGAAGAGGAGGAGGGGTAGCGCTATGATTTGAAGCCCAGGTGTTAAAACAAAGAAAATAAAACGAATCAATATGGGTCAGAATAACAGACAAAAATTCAAAAGCCATAATAATAATGCTATAGACCGCCAGATTCAGACGGTGAGCACAATAATCTGTTATACAATTGTTTAGAAATGTTGTAGCAAAGGAGAAGCCATATAATGGGGATTTCAACTTCCCCCAAATAAAATGGGAAAACCCGGTGGGTACGAAGGATGAAATAGAAATGTGGTAATGACAAATGACTGCTTCCTAACACAATTTGTGAAGGCACCCACTAGAGGGGAGGCATGCCTTGATTTAGTCTTTTCAAATAACGAAGATAGAATAACTAAAACAGAGGTCAGAGAACCACTGGCAAACTCAGACCACAACATGGTCTCATTTGAAGTGTTTTTTAAATCCTCAAAAGTAAAGACTAAAGCTAAGGTTTACAATTTAGCAAACTATGAAGGAATGAAACAGAGACTAACAGAAGTAGATTGGAGTAAAATAGAGAAAACACCCACAGAAGAAGGATGGTTGTTCTTCAAAAATGTAGTACTAGAGGCGCAAAACAATTATATCCATAAAGTAGACAAATCTGAATGTAAAACTAAATTGCCAAAATGGTTTAATAGATCAATTAAAAAAAAAATATTCAGCGAAAAAAGGCACTTTACAGAGCATTAAAAAAGGACCAAAAAGAAAGTACACAGAAAGAGTACACAGAACTGCAAATGCAAGTCAAAAAGGAAGTTAGAAAGGCCAAGAGAGAAATAGAAATGAACATTGCTAAGGGAGCTAAAACCAATTCCAAAATGTTTTTCCAATATTATAAATGTTTAAGAGATACAAATGGCAAAATCGTAGAGGAAGAAAAAAAAAATAGCAAATATATTAAATGATTACTTTTCACAAGTTTTTACAAAGGAAGATACTGACAACATGCCCCACATGTCATCCAGTTCCTATCCAGTTTTAAATAACTTTAGCATAACTGAGGCAGAAGTGTTAAAGGGACTAGGAGCTCTTAAAATAAACAAATCCCCTGGGCCGGATGAGATCCTCCCAGTAGTACTCAAAGAAATGAAAGAAGTGTTACAAACCGCTAACCAAATATGCAGCAGTTTTTAACACAGGGTTCATTACCGACAGACTTAGAGGCATATATTTTTTAAATTGTAAAAAGACAGACCCCACGCACACAAGTCTAGGTTTAAGTGTAAAAACATATTTTAAATTGATGAACAATAAATGCATTTTGAGGTGAATCATTCAATTTTTTTATTTTTAAAAATAGGCCCACTCGTCGCACTACAAGACGAGGCAAGTCCCTTGGGAGTGGTTAACATGTAGAAAACAGAAAGTACTGATTAGAGGAAAAACCTCAGAATGGAGTGTGGTAACCAGCGGTGTACCACAGGGATCAGTATTAGGTCCTCTGCTATTCCTATCTACATTAATGATTTAGATTCATAGTAAGCAAACTTGTTAAATTTGCATGACACAAAAGTAGGAGGAGTGGCAAACACTGTTGAATAATTGACAGTAGAACATAACTTTTTTTTGTGATAACAAATATATTCATTTTGGTCTGTTTTAACAGTAGCAACCACAAGATTATTTGATAATTTTAAATGATTTAAAAGCAGAAAGTCGATTTACAACATCGCGTCTTGATATATTAGACTAGCTAAATGTTTTTAAATCAGTTCAACTGGCATGAGCATGTTTTTACCTATTTAAACGAATAAATTTTGGGATCAATAAGCTACTAACAACCAAAACGTAAAGGTGTCCTTGTTAATGATATAGAATGTTTTTTTTTTTTTTTTTTTTAAATCTTAAACATCATGCTGTTGAGATGACAAAAAAAAATTAATTTTTTTTACCATGGTGTGTAAGCCACATTAGTCTGGTGGTGGTATAGTGGTTTGTTTTCCAGTGGCCAGGTTAATTATACAACCAAACTCATTTTAAAGCCTAATTAATGTAAATAAATCACTTTATTTCTATATTTTTCGAGGTTATAAAAGTGAAATCACATTGTATTTTATATAAATAAAATTATATGAAAGCTGCTTTTTCAGTAACCCAAATCAGGTTTTAGAAATCACATACTGTACAGTAAGCATAGTCATTATTTTGCCCATTTGGAAAATCAGGCTGTAAATTTTTTGTTAGTGAAAAAGTAAATAAAAAAGTGTATTACATTCAGACTTTACATTGCAGGTGTAAACAGGACAATCCTCATACCTACTTCATAGTGAACTTGTCAGTATATCAATAGTTTGTAAATGCATTTTAAATTACTGTATTGCATATTTAAAATATATGGAGCTGCTCTTTACTATCTGGATTTTTTTTTTTTTTTTTTTGGAAGTTGCACATTTTTTTGTTCTGTTTTATTGCAGAAGAACTGATGATGCACAAATACTGGCATTGCCAGCACAGCAGAGTGCAACAGTATAAAGCCATTTGGATGTTTCTGAACTGCAACCTGCTGCAGCAACCATTAATGATGATTCTTCCTCAGCATCTATTTCCAGCAATCTGCTTGATTGCTGAAGTGAAAAACAGTACAGGTATTTTAAATCAACATACACATTTCTGATTGTTGCCAATAAGAAGCTGGGATGCTCAGTATGCATAGTAGTATCTCTTGGTGTTGAGAGAAAGAGCATGAAGTGCACTCTATCAAAGGAATGGCTTGAATGTGAAATCAGTGCATATAAGGAAAGTAAAGACAAACTACAAACTTCCTTAAAAATATAAATATATATATATATATATATATATGAACACAAATAACCCAGTGGTCACAAAGAGGCAGTTAAAGTCTTTGAAAAGAAGACTGAAGGTGCATTACAGGCAGGTGTACTGAAGGCACAGGAAGAGTCTGTTTTGTACAGCATACTATATTACAAAAAAATACCCAGGCCTTTCACAGATCATCTAAATCTGTTGATCTTGCAATGGTGTGAACACAGGAAGAATTCTGCAGTCAAAAGTCAGTTGTTCTGACATTACCGATTTCCTTGCAAAGAAAATGAAGGATGCTTTAAAATGTAATATAAAATAAACTCAACTTCAAATTTCCAGATTTATTAATGAGAGTACATCATTGAGCAAGAAATCTTGTCTCGCTGTTTATCTGAGATGTTCAATTGAAAATTCAGAGCCTATCACATTTCTTAGACCTTCTTGAACTTAGTTTTACAAATTCTGATGCCATCACCTCGGTATTGCTTGATTGCTTACAAAAGCATGGTCTTAACGACAACCTACTAAAAGAATATCTTGTAGGATTTTGCTCAGAAGGAACAACAGTGATGTTAGGTAAAACGTCTGGTGTTTTTGTAAAGCTCAAAGGCAAATCTCCATGTTTAATTGGATGGCATTGCCTGAACCACAGACTGGAACTAACTTTTGGGGATGCTGTGAAATCGTGTACTGAGGTCAACCATTTTTCAAGTTTCATGGACAAACTTTACACTCTTTTAGCCAGTCTCCTAAAAACCAAAGACAACTAGAGCCACCAACTATGGAAATGAGAATCCATTTAAGAAAAATGTGGAGAGTTCTTGGTGTACGATGAGTAGCTTCATCTTTCAGGACAGTAGAGGCAGTCTGGAATAATTACTCAGCACTGCACTCTCATTTCTGTAGTTCTAGTGAAGATCATTCAAGAGAGTCACGAAAAAGATCAATGTTTGGTGTACTTGCCAAAAAGCTCTCTTCATCACAATTCCTTTTAAATTTGGGTTTAATGCTTGATGCATTAGAAGAACGTAAAGATCTGTCTGAAGCTCTTCAGTCACAATATACTGTCCTGCCACATGCTATACATCTCATCAGGAGGCAAATTGATAAATTCCAGGCTAGAAAAGATGGTGATGGACAACAATTGAAACAATTAATGAATGCTGCAACAGTTGGAGTTTTTAGAGGTGTCTCCTTGCAGAAAGAACACAAACAAAAAATAATAGAGCCACAGCAGTTCTATCAAGCTCTCACTGGTGCTCAAGAATGGTGAATGAAAAAGTTTAATTGTTCAATAAAATCAAAGTTCTAATTCCCAGTGTATGGACAAGACCGTTGCCAGATTTATATGGAGATGAGCATATAAGAGATTTTTGTAAATGTTTCAATGTTTGCTTTTTTGATGTAAAATTGAAATACAGAAATTTCAAAGAACAGACAGATCTGCCTGTACAGGGAAGACTTCAATAGCTGTAAGTAACGCTGAATGTGAGAGGGGTTTTTCAGAAATGAATGACATTGTCACACCATTGCGGACAAGGTTAACCACAGAACATGATATTTATTTCTTCGGTTGGCCCTCCTGTTAATAACAGGAATCCAACAAAGTATGTAAAGAAGTGGATACTGCACAGGTGCTCTGCTGATCATGTGGCATGCAGAAAAAGAAGCCGCAAAGAACAGATTTCATCATATGAATCAATATGGAAACTTTTCTGAATAATTAAAAAAAAAAAAAATCACACAAAATCACCTCTAAAGAAAGCATTGAACAGAAGATTTCAGCTGACACATTTCCACATAATGGAGAAGGACAAACTGCACTGAGAAGAGGGTGGGGTGATGTCTAAACATTGCACTGGAAGCTTATACATCTGATCTGCCTCTTTCAGCAGCTGTGAACTACGGTATTCAGATATCACTTTTGGTTTTATTCTACTTAATAAAGAAACTGCTATTAAGTTCAGGTTTGTAATTTCTGATTACTTTGAGTCAAAGTTTTGATTTATTCCCAGCCTAAGTTATTTAGCTTTTTGTTGTAATTCAAAAGTATTTGGAGAAATGTGTGAAAATGAATAATGTACAAGGCGGCACCAATTAACAAACTGACATTTGAATATGTTCTCAGAGAGCATGTGTCCTCTGTGTTGTACCACACTGTGATCCACACTGCTACTGCAAAGGGGATCACAAAAGGGAGTTCCACCTCTTTTAAAATCCCAATTTAACCACTGCTTGTACCCCTACTGGGAATGTGTGGACGCTGCTCTGGAATTCTGTAAGGCATCAATAACCCTATTGCATAGACCCAGACAGCTCAAATGTAGCCATTCAGGGGCCAGACCCGGAGACAGGGTTGGGATACCATAAGGTCCACCGTGCCTGACTGAGCAGGTTGTGCTTGGGCAGTCTCCATGGCTGGCTGATCAGGAGCTGTATCAAGGCTGAAAACCAGTTTCCTGGGCCAATAAGGGGCTACAAATAGGAGCACCTTGGCACGATCATGCCTGATTTTCTACAGACACAGAGGGAACAAGGTAAGCCGTGGGAAGGCATATAACAGTTGCCTTGGCCACTAATGTGCCAAGGCATCTACTGCTAGCAGGTCCCCATCTCCTATCATGGAAAGCCAGAGGGAACAGTGGGTTGATTCCTGGGACCCTCTTTGAAAGGAGGTCTGCTGCCCAGTTTTCTTCACCCTGGGCAGATGTACTGCCTGCAGTGAGAGTAGGTTCTTGAGTGCCCACAGCAAAGCTTGTAGGCCATGTGATAGAGATTGGGTCCAAGGAGCAGGTGGGCATGCTGTTTAAACCAAAAAAGAGCTTTTATACAGTGATGAGACACTGTCAATAGGTGGTTACGGTTCAATTCAGGCTGAAAAAGCTCTGCTGTTGACCCAAGCTTGCGGAGGGTGCATGCGCAGGAGACCCAAAAGTAGGGTCTGAGAAGCTGCTGCCAACAAGCCAAGAGGTTTCTGGAACGTCACTACAGTGAGCGCTCTGTTGAGCTGAAATAGCCCTAAACAGGCTAGCCTCCGCACTCTGCCATCCGACAGAGCAGACAGCATGGACACAGAGTCCAAGCACACTCCTAGATAGGAGGCTGGCGTGATTCACCGTAAGACCCAACCACTGAAGGTGGTCAGTGACCAATTTCATGTGAGCGTCTGCCTGAATTGGAGACTGGGCACAAATGAACCAGTCATCCAAATAATTGAGTACTCTGATACCTTTGAGTCTCAATGGGGCCAGTATACCTTTGCTGCACTGTGAAAAGGCATGGGGAGCTAGAGAGAGGCCAAACAGCAAGACCCAGAACTTGTATGCTGTTCCCTAAAAGGCAAACCACAGGTACTTCATGTGCACCGGTTTCATGGGGATATGTCGCCTGGCTTGAATGACTGCAACAACGACTGCTTCTTCGGCTCAGATACAGGCTGACCTGCCTGAGGTCAAGCACCAGGAAGTAGATGGAGTAGAAGCCTTCCTCCAACTGAAGGGGGTGTACCATACAAATAAATACAAATAAACCAGCCAAACCAAGTTTTTGCAGCAGAGCTGCTACCTGAGACACCAAAAGGGAGGGGGACCGTGCTTGAACTGCAGTGAGTAGACTGAACAGTAGTAAGCACCCAGATGTTTGTGGTGCACTGACATCAATACTCCAGCTGGCTCTCTTAGAAGGGGCCCTGGGCCTGTTATCAGCAAACCTCTAGGGCCACTGCTAACCTTGTGGCTTGGCCTGATGCTTTTGCCTCTGCGCCGGGCAGTGGAACTTATTATAGCCTCCGCAGTGAAAAGCCTCGAGCCGGTTCTGTGAGGCTGCTGGCACAGGGATAAAACCCAGGTATTATGCAAATAGCAAGCAATGTACAGGAAGAATGTACAGCTGCTGCCTCAGCTTTGCTAAAGACAGCAAATGGGCTGTCAACAAGGCCTGCTTGGTACCAGACTGGGGATGTCAGTAGCGGGTTGGAACTGGGATGCTACCGGAACAGAGCAAGCGCACCAGCTCCTTCATGAATTCCCACACAGTAAGAGCACTGCAGAATCTCATCCACTGCAGGATCAAAGGTTCTGTAATAGGGGCATCCAACAGCGGCACTTTGTCCCCATCAGGCATGCGTGCCTGTGAAAGCCAAAGCTGCCTATGTGCGGCTACGAATGCAACCATGCTCACCACCTGCCTATTCAGTTTAGACACATGGAGCAGGTTTTTGTTAACCAGGCTCAGCTCATCCAGCTGTAGTGGTGATGGCCTGTGGTTGTCAGAGAAGGACTGCAGAAAATGTGACTGGTAGGCTACCAGAATACTGTTAAAGTTGCCAAGCCATGTGGTAAACGCGCTGGCTTGTTGGGGCAAATAGCGTCCTTGGACAGGAGCGCTAATTTAGGTGTCTGTACTAACGCAGCAATAGAAGCCACTGGCGGAACTGGGACTTGTTGGAGGGTGTGGGGAATTTACAGACACACGAAACAGAAGTTGCAATTGAAAACACACTGCTGTGGTGCACTTTATTAATATCGCCACAAGATGGCAATGTGCTGCCGGTTTACTCCAATACCACAGATGGTAAAGGAGGAGAATACTTCATACACACACACACAGGTGCTTCAAATAATAATACAAACAAAAGGAAAAAAGAAAAAGAGAAAACACTTCAACAAAACTACAAAATAAAGTGTCTGCGTCCTGCAGCATCCCCCACTGCTGTTACACTGGTCGGCTCGGTGTTCAGCCTATGCCTTTGCTACTCCCTCTGTATACATTTACAGGGGTTGCCCAGGTTTCCCCATCTAACTCCAGGTCCCTGCTAGGGCACGTAAATTAATAACTGTGTTTTCCCTTGCTTGGTTCGTTCTTTCTCTCCAGCCGCTGGCACTGATCATTCTGAAGATTGACTGCCTTGCCTCACCTTCTGTAGATCAGGGCACCTGGAAGACTGCAGTGGTCCTCTTGATCAGTAGCGTAAGCTCTGCCAGCAGGGAGAGCTTAACCGCAGGGGATGCGCTGTCTGACTCCACGTCCTCAGATGGGATCTGCACTCCTAGCCCCCTGGACTCCAAAGGGGACAGGCGCAGGAACTCTGCAAGGATAGTTCCTTGGTCGGAAACTGCTGTCCAGCTTCTCCATTTGCTCAGAGTCTGGCAATCGCTTGGACTGGTGGCTCTTCTTCCTCTTCCTTGGAGGAGGAAAAGAAGAGGAATAGGAGGATGAGGAAGACCCTAAAAACAACTTCTTGTGTGGGCTACTTCATGGGTGTGTCATCCGCTCTCCCTTGGCACCAATGCAGCCACCTCTGTATCAGAAGGTGATGAGGGAGAGCAATGTGCAAGGAGAGACATATGCTTGGAGAAATGCGTACAAAACTCACAGAAACTACAGGCAGGAAGAAGAGCATTTGCTGCACAGGCACGCTGACCTTGCATGTGTCACAGGGATAAACCCCAGGCATTATGCAAACAACAAGTAATGTACAGGAAGAATGTACAGTTGCTGCCCCAGCTGCTAAAGACAGCAACAGGACTGTCAACAAGGCCTGTTTGGTACCAGACTGGGGATGTAAACACAGATCGGTTCAGTGCCTTAGCACCGGGTCAGTACAGTATGGTACTGTCGGTACGGCTTGGTACCAAGTTTTGAACTGAAGAGGTACGGAACGGTACTGGTTGGTTCTGTACTGGTATGATGCTTGCACCAGATTGGTACAGGAACTAGAGTGGTACCGGGACAGTAGCCGGTCAGTTTGGTAACCTGTCGGTTCGGTGCTTGCACCGGGTCGGTACAGTCCGGTACCCTCAGTACGGTACGGGAATCGGATTGGTACTGGGACGGTAACCGGTTTGGTGTTTGATCCAGGTCGGTATGGTGCATTAACGATGCGGGTACCGGGTCAGGAATGGAGTGGGTCGGTGATCTACAGGTCTACTCGGTTTGGTTACCGCAAGAAGCAAAATACAGGGATGCCCACCTGCATACTCTTCTGGCAAAACCACACATAGACAGTACAAATTTGATGCCTGCTTGTTAGAGCCCTAACAGACTTCGGAATGGTGCTGCAAGCAGTCACCAAGATGGCAACGAAATACGAAGAACTTATCTCAGTCAACACAGAGCTGCTGAGCCCAGCAGCTGCTCGTGTTTCTGTAAAAAAAAAAAAAAAAAAGAGAAATAAATTTTAAAGAAAACAGTAATAACACAATTACAGTTCACAAAATAAAATGTCCAGCTAGAGTTAATTTTTGACCATTCACTGAAAACACCTTTATATGCGTTGCGGCGTGTTTGATATATTCAATAATGGAACAAAAAATGGTTTAAAAAGCTACATTTATTAGAACAATGTCAGTAATCTGTGCAAAGAACAAGCTTTGTGAACTTGTAAAATGTTACAGTTCACAAAATCAAAAAGAACAAACTATTGGGTGCACCAAAAACTTGAAGCTTAATTAGTTAATGATGTTTACATTATAGTCATTGACTAGGTCATTCAGAAGAAGTTTAATAACTAAAAACTAACAAAATAAATATTAAATAAAAGTAGAAACAATCACTCATAATAAACTAAATAAAATAATACACCACGTTTCCACTGTAGGACTAATATCTAATGCCCCCTAAACTGTAATATTGCCATTTGCTACATTAAATCACGCAATCTCCTTTTCAGACTCATCTCCAAGGCACATAATCTCCTCTTGTTCGTCTTGTGTTTCCATGCTGATTTCATCAGTACACTTTCTGCCATCCATAAATTCTGGTCTCCTGCACCTAAGGCTAGCATCATGCCACAACTGAATTACTGGGTTTGGGTCAAACTCTTATCTGTGGAGTTACAAGTTGAACCATGAGCAAGTCTGAGAGAGACACTTCAGACTCGATTGCCAATCACTTTCCACTTGCTTCATTATATTGAAGCCTCGTTCGCATTCAGCTGTGGAAGTTGGCAGGCACAGGACGAGATCCACCAGGTCCAGGAGGGAGGAGTACTGATCCCTGTGCATCCTATGCACCTCAGGCCAGGAGAGCTTCTCCAGAGCCTCTGGTGTGAATGTTGCTTGCTGGTAGATCCTGGACTTCAGAACAGTTCATTTATCGGAGATCTCATCTACATTGACCCCAGAGGAGGTCAATATTGGCCTGAAGTGCTCCACAAGGCTTTCCATCTCTGAATCACCAAAATCTGCTGGATTTGGCCAAGTTCTGAAGTCTACCACTTTTGTGGCACACAAGACTCCTGTGTCAACATCCTGGAACTGGTTATCCATGCTGCTTGTCAGCCCATCTAACAATTTGTCCTTTGATGATGCAAAGGAGCTTTCAGTGTCACAGTTTGACACTGAAACCCTCAACGCAAGTGTTGGCCATGACAACTTTCAACATGGGGCCAGGCCTGGATTTGTATTTTTGAATCACGGCCTGGGTGGATGACAGTGCACTGTGAACCTCTGCCACAGTAATTGTTGTCTTTTGCAGCATCTGAGACAAATTTCTCAGGTGAGTTAGAGCATCTTGCAGGAAACAGCTAAATTTTTCACATTGTAAAACTTTCGAGCTTTGCTCTGCTGCAAACCCTGGAAGCCTTCAGCATCTGGTGATGAATCTAAAATGTAAAACAAGAAATCCATATAAAATCATTCATTAAACTGTCAATAAAAGAGAAAGTTTAAATATGATGGTTAAACTGAATATCTACCTGCTCTTGGTGCTGTATGATGCCCTTGTACTCCCTCAGGAAATGGTCAAGGGCTCTCAGGAAGTGGGAACCCACCTTGTGCCTCCCAGTTGAGTGGATATGTGCGGTTTCTGTCCAAAGACTCGGTAGCTGTTGATCAGGTTTGCCCTGTTCAGTGGGCTGTTATGATAGAAGTAATATAAGCCCATCGAGCCCTTCCACTCTCTGGTACAGGGTGTTGGTTTTAATGGCATCAGCAAAAGCAAATTCAAGACGGTGAGCCATGCAGTGAATTTGAAACATAGGATTTGTCGCCATGAAGCCTGCTGACAACACCACTCTTTGCCCCCGTCATGACAGCGGCACCATCAGTACCACAAGCGACCAGCTTTTCTTTCCATAGCTCTTCAGAGTCACTACTGCCATCAACCTTTCTCATGACGGAACATAGTGATTCCGATATATGTTTAGCATCTGCCTTTTCCAGATTGAATGCCTACAAAGTGCACATGCACCTTCCCTGGTTGACTGAGTCGCACATACACCAGCTCCTCTTCCATGACTGCACTGTCTGTGGAAATATATATTAGCTCAAAGAGCCAGCTGCCCAACGTTTCGATATGTTGTACGTATCTTTCTCAAGGGAGCCTGTGTTTGAATCAAAACATTGGAGGTATTTATAGGTGTTTGACAGCATGACAACTAATTGTTATTGTTTATATTCAAATCCATGAATTACTCTTACATGATGTAATGGCATTCTATATATTGTGACATCATTTTTACTTATATATTTAAATCTATATTAATTCTAATTAACATTGTGTTATATAAACTTATATTTATATTATCATGCAATGCCGGCTCTGAAGATCAGCCTTAATTTGGTCTCCCCAGCGCATCATCATGCACAACTGTTGAATTAATTTTATTTAATTATTTTTAACTTTTATATATTTGTTAGAATGAATTAGTTCATTCTTTTCTGATGAATCCCGCTGGCATAATTGTGTTCAGTCTATTTATCCATTTACTTTCTTTTATTCTTCTGTATGTCACATTGTCTAATTTTAGCTGTTCTAATACTACAAACTTCACATCATTTATGTCATGTCCTTGACTGGTGAAGTGCTGTACTATTGGTTCGTTCATTTTTTTTGTATTTCTAATTAATGAAAGGTGGTTAAATTATTTTATATAAAGGTGTTCCAGTCTCTCCAACATATTTTATTTCATCACATTTTTCACAGGCTATTCCATAAACAACATTGCTATTTTTACAGAAGGTATTAGTTTTTAGTGGATATGTGGTGTTCTTATGTTTAATTATATTTTTACTTTTGTCCATGTATTTACAAACTTTACATGTACTAGTGCAAGTATTTGTAGAACCTATTTTGTTAATTATTCTTTTATGTTTACTGTGAACCAAAATATCACCTAAATTAGCTTCTCTTTTGAATGCTACAACTGGGGCCTTAAGAAATACTTTTTTAAATTGTTCTGAATTATGTAGAATCCACAAGTGTTTCCAAACTATCTTAGAAATATTGGGCAAAAGTTTAGAGTAAGTAATTACTAATGGGACTCTTATGACCTTTTTATCTTTATTTTTCTAATCTAGTAGATAATAATAATATTGTAGCGGAGGCACTCTCTTTGCGTCTGCACACTAATTGTACTAGCGGGTGCTGAGAGTCCAGCAGCACACAGACACAGACAGAAAGCAAAGAAAGCAAGAGACAAGAGACAGCGAGAAAAGGGAGAGAGGGACAGGCTTGCACGCAGCCGCTACCACCAGTCAATCTTATCTGAGTGTTACTGAAATGTCATTACAGACTGACCGCACCGCTTTGGATAATGAGTAGCGATGACGTCGGCCCTGCTGACAGACACACAGACAGGGAAATGCGTTTAATTAAAACACAAATATAAAAGAAAAGGCAGCAAACAAAATAAAAGTACAGGTGATAATTACTGGCTTTCTGGGTCTCAATCTCTCTCCGTCTCACTCGCTCAAACTCCTAATCTCCCTCCTTACTTAATTGCAACTCGACCGCATACGCACCAGAATAGTTAACAACAAATCAAAAGATGACTCAAATAATAATGCAGATGTGGTTTCTGTAGTTCAGTTACGTACAGTAGACTCCCGTCAATCCATGTTTCAATAATTTGTGTTTCGATAATCTGTGCGGTTTAATACAGTACATTCTGAAAATGTATTAGTGTATTATCTGTGCGGAAGCGGGTATTCGTGCGCTTTTTAGTGCGGAAGCTGACGGCCATCATTTTTAAATTTTTTAATTAAAAATTAATTCAATTAAATTGAGTACAGTATAGTGCAAGCCAAGAGACAGTACTGTACTGTAGTTACTGAAACCAGTGACAAGTAAGCAGAAAGCAGACTTAAGACTCGCTTAGCCTGGCAGTCTGAATGTTAAGAGCAGTTATGACAATTAAAGACTCAGAGCAAGATCAGTGACTTTTTTAAACCAGCTCTCTCTGTCTGTGAACAACGCTGGTTATGTACAATATATACTTGGGCCATTGTTGGGACTTTATATTTTATTTGTGTTATTGCATTTTTCGAGTTTTCAATTAATAGCACAGGGAATTCCCAAACAGTAAACTCAATTTTGGCTAATCCGTGTTTTTAACTAATTCAGGTTCAAATCGGTCCTAATCTGCACAAATTAATATGGTTCTACTGTAGCTCAATTGTAAGCATACTAGAAAGGAAGGAGTTAAGTTCTTTCCGTTACCTGACACTGATAATACTGGGCAAGTGCACAAGTTAATTGCTGTAATGGTTTTGGGTCAATAGCATTAGTAAAAGAACTGTAGCGGTGCTTTGGTCTCATATGTCTTTATTTTGTTGTATAACAAAAACAAAAAACACAACATCAGGACTTTAGAATAGTTTTATTAGTTTATCCAAGTATGCCACAACATCCCGCAATAGTGGTCATGATGTCCTGAAATTGGACCCTTATCAGTTGGTCACCCTAGTCAGAATTGCAAGAACAGGTTGTGAAGGAACAATTGATAGATGGTTTAGACTATGGCGAGTTGAACTAAAATCGCTGAACACAAGGAGAAGCCCTGTGCTTGTAAGCGGTTGCCAAAATCTCAAAAACGGCCTAGAAATTGCACTTTTTAAATAAATCAGGTTCACACTTTTGTTACTGGTTTTTTTTTTTTTTTTTTTTTTTCTGTTGAGGTACCTAAAATAATTTTTTTACCTATTTTGGTTTTTACAAAACTTTAATTAGATTAAGCACATTAATTAGATACAAGAGATCAGATTTGGACACTTTTCAGGCTGATTTTCAAAAGGCGCAAAATAAGAACCTGGTCACAGAGTAATTTTTAAAACCAGATTTGTGTCACAGAGTGTATAGGTTTCAATGAGCCTATATAAAATTAGTCACATATCAACTTGTTCAACCTTTAAATGTATAAATATAGTGATTTGATTACAGAACTCTTGCTTTAAAATTCACTCTGCGACTCAGTTCTTATTTTACCTGCTTTGAAAATTACCCTGTTTGTTGTGATCATTTACAATAGTTTTCGATTTGCAAACTTATATTAAAACAATATTTTCTGTATTGTTACTGTGGCGGTTGCAGTGGTGAACTGTGTTGAAGCATAATTGCAATAATGATTCCAAATTGGGTATAAAAATGGGGAAAAAAAGAATTGATTTAATATTAGTAGTAGTAGTATTACTACAGCTAACGTCAAAAAGTTATGATGGATAACCTTTTGACCTTATGATTATGATTATTTATGAATATATAATTAGGGGGCGTGAATATATGAATATATAATGATGGGGACGTGGATTTTATATAGGAGTAGGTAATATATATAACAAGTGCTTATAAAACATTGAATATTTATATATGCTTATGTTAACGTATGCATGGTGTAAACATATTTTTACCAGGCCCTATATATATATATATATATATATATATATATATATATATACACACACACACACACACACACACACACACACACACACACACACACACATATATACACACACACACACACATAAATAAATAAATAAATAAATAAATAAATCAGGGGATATGGTAACCAAGTTTTAAAAATGCTTATGTAAACTCAGATGTATACATTTTTACATACAGAATCCATTAGTTAAAACAGAGCAATCACAAAAGCAACATGAGACATATTTATATTAAAAAAAAAAACAAGAATAAAGCTCGCACCGTATCACTTACAAAACAAAATGTAACAGAACCGCCTTTATTTTACATACAGAATCCTATAGTTGAAACAGGAAAAAAGTTAAATTAGCGTATCACAAAAGCAACATGACATTTATAAAAAAGTTGTAAACAGTACAATTTCTGAAAAGCTCGCACCGTTTTTCATTAACAAAACAAAATGTAACAGAGCACATTTTATTTTACATACAGAATCCTATAGTTGAAACAGGAAAAAGTTAAAACAGAGCATGACATATTTATAAAAAAAGAAAAGCTCGCACCGTTTTTCATTAACAAAACAAAATGTAACAGAGCACATTTTATTTTACATAGAGTCCTATAGTTGAAACAGGAAAAAGGTTTAAATTAGCGTATCATAAAAGAAAACACATGACAAATTTATAAACAAGCAAGACACCTAACAGAGTACATTTTTCTGAAAAAGTGGAAAAAGCTTTTGGAGCGAGCCCTATGGCCGGGGAAATTTCTCTATACACACACACACACACACACACACACACACATATATATATATATATATATAAACTTTCAAAAAGATTAGAAGAACGTACACCGGCGTTATATTTTTAATTCGATTAACATAATGTATGCACACCACGATGTAATAACCTCCTTTATAAGTTATATTTTTAGATATTTCCAAAAAACGTGGGAGAAATAATTTTCATGACGGTTTACACGTAGGATTCGAGTTCTGAAAACAAAACCTTATTTAATTAGAATGATGCCTCTGAAATGGCAAATCTCACGTATTCTAAACATAGTTTAATACCCTGTATTCTACAGGGAGTGTTGATATTTTAATAAGTGTACAACAATTAAACACGGAATCACCTTATAGCTTAACTACGCGGGCTTCATAGCCAACCTAGCAAGGCACAAATTACTTTTAAACGTACGTGTAAATCTTTTTTTTATCACCAACAGAATTGAATAACGACTCGCTAATTCTCTTCTTGTTTTACCCATATGCTTCATGCTAAGTGCTACAGTTTAAAGTTAATACTGTGATAGAAGGAATACTTAATTTCCTAGTATTGGCATTCAGGGTTTGCCTGGTTCATATCCAGCAGGGGGCGCTAGGCCTCTACGGACAGGGGAAATTTCTCTACTTAAATATACAGCATGCTTCAAAAAAAGATCTACAACTTATGTACACCCACCCTGTGATTGCGTTATTTCGGGATCTAGAGTCAAGATTGTGCAACGTTTTGGAAAACGTGGTTATCTCAGATTGATTTTTTTTTTTTTTTTTTTTTTAACTGACCGTGTCCCTCGGGTTACAATAACCATGCTCTCAGCCTTACAGAATATATAATGAAAAGAGGTATACATTAAACACGTAGTCATCTTATAGCATACCAATGCAAACTATTACTTATGCTTTTAAAGTCTCCCATGATGATTAGGGTATATATATATATATATATATATATATATATATATATATATATATATGTATATGTATATATGTGTGTGTGTGTGTGTGTGTGTGTGTGTGTGTGTGTGTGTGTGTGTGTGTGTGTGTTGCATGCAGTCAGGGTCATTTTCCACCGTAGTCAGGCCCAAATTACTTGTAAACGTACTTGTAAGTCTTTTTATCATCATCAGAATTGAATAACGACTCGCTAATTCTCCTCTTGCATTACCAATATGATTCATGCTAAATGCTCCAGTTTAAAGTTAATACCGTGATAGAAGGAATGTGTACTTTCACTGGTAATTGTATTCAGTGTTGTTTGGTTCATGTCCAACAGGGGGCGCTATGCCTCTACGGACAAGGGAAATTTCTCCACAGGAATAAACAGCGAACTTCAATAAGATTTATGACTTATGTACATCACACCCTATGACTATGCGTTATTTCGTAGACCCGAGTTGCAATGTTGCTACGTTTTGGAAAACATGTGGTTATCTCCAGCTGATTACGTTTTGAGGACCCTGCCCTTAGCCTTACAGAATATATAATGACTATTTTGGGACTGAGGGAAGACAGGTCTTGGCCCATCAGGAAAGAAATATACACACGCACTTTCGCTATAAAATGGACACCGAAACAAACAGCGAACTATTGCAAGGTACGTACCTCTATGTTTAGAATTGTAATGTCTGAAATGCGTTTTAACTCTGTGCCTAAACCCTATGTTTAGAAATGTTTGCATGGAAACGTATTTTGCGACGTTTAGGGTAATGGGTGATTTAACGTTTGAAATGAAGTCCGTACTGGTTTTACGACACGTCGGGTCTGTAGCTCTGAGATATAAATACATACTTAACATTGGGAATTTTAGTTAATTATTATTATTATTATATATTTGTTTCATATTTTATAGATATCGAGGAGCTTATAGAAGAACATTTAATTTCGCATAACGAAGAAGTGGTTGAGCAGGGCAACATCCCGCACCCCCCTATGAGTCCTTTGACGTCATCATGGGTTCTTGAAGCTCGAAGCGGCGCGGGACGTCACACACCAGCGTCATACCTGAATAGCGCGATTTTATTTTTCCCTCGATATATTCACGCAGAGTTTAAATTACAGCTGGACCCTCCGGAGATCAGATACATGCTGAATTCCCAACACAGCAGTCTGAACGTGAGTATAATTATTATAGTTGTTTACATTATTTAAAGTTATTACTTATTTTTATTTATTTTTGTTTTTATTATTAACCCATATAATAGGATATTAAGTTTATTTATAATTATTTAAAGTTTTGTTTTTTATTATATATTTATATATATAATATATATATTATATATATATATATATATATATATATAGTTTATTTATTATTAACAAATATAGATATGTAATTACATATAATTATTACGTTTATTTTTTTTTTTATTTATTATTATTATTATTATTAATATTATTATTATTATTATTATTATTATTATTATTATTTCATTTTTTAAAATATACCTGTTTCATTCTGTTTTAGATTCCGATTTTTTTTGAGGACCCTGAACAGCTGGAAGAGTATTTTAAGATACCTTTGGAGGACCTGCCTTTGGCCTTTGAAGTGTCAAAAAGTATGAACAGTATTTGTTTTATAGTTTAATAAAATATGTTTGATCATGTATAATTAAATATTTTAGGTTAATAAAACAGTCACATTCACCCCTTTATATAATTATTATTATTTTAGAAAGCCCTGAAGAAACCAAAAGGAACTACGCAGCAACGACATCTGAGGGCTTCCATGTAAAGGAAAACAACCACAAACCGTCAATATCTGAAAAAAGACCACTCAAAAGTAAGTAACTATTTAAAATGACGCATTTTTTTAAAAAACAAAAGAATGTTACATATTTCATTATGCATATGTTAATGTATGTTGTTCTGACAGCGTATTCTGGTATATTTTCATTTTAGAACGACCCGCAAGAACTCCTGTTATAGTGGTCAGTGATTCGTTTTCTGAGGACGACACAGCCGCTATCGGGGATTCAAAGTCTAAAAGGCCACATAGAATTTCCAGAAGTTTACGCAATTCCACGAGTCCAAGAGTCAACCCTCCAGTCTCTGAAGCACCTCCTATTCTGAAAACAATGCCTGTCTCACCTTTGAAAATTAGGTATCACAGTGTGGATCTCTTGAAACATGTACATGTGACTATAGATCAGATCATTAACTGCCATCCTGCTATAAGGGCCCTGGTTACTGACACTGAGGTGCATTGAAATATACAAACCTTAATTACTCTGCTGCGAACTCTGGTTTTTTTTAAGTCGGTAACATTGTAATTGTAAAGCAATAATGGCGCCCTTTCGGAAAAAAAAACTTGTAAGAGGAAGCATTTGGAAATTAATACCGATGATGATTCTGTGAATGATGATACTGTGGCAGTTGTTCAAAAAAATAAAAAAAAGGTTGATCTGAGTCAAACTGTGTCAAATTCTGTAATCGCCCCCAAATGTTCAATAAATACAAAATCCCTTACACCTTGTAAGTCTCCAGCCACTGATGTAAATCCATGCACTAATCACCCCCTAAATTTAGGAGATTTTTAGAATTTAGACGATCTAGACAAACTATTAAATTATTTAAATTATAATTCGTATAATTTACCACAAATCAAAGCTCTGATTGATGAACTTTCTATAGACGGGCCCCCTATAAATCCCTATAGCCAAAATATAAACGACATTAACTCATGGGCTAATAATGATGCTCAATTGACTCATATCAATTTTGACTCTATGGATAAACTATTGCAAGAAATGACTAGAGAAAATCATGTTACTACAGAGAATGTATATGATATGGAAAGCCATATAGGCGGTGGCTTAAACAGAAGGGCTTGTCAGGGTGACTCTTCTAGCACAAAAGTCCCAGGGGCTGATTTAATACGTAATGATGATCAAGTGGCAGTTCCTTCTGGTTTACAGAACCCCTTGGGGGTTACGAAGGGGATAGAATTAATGGGGAAGCTGTGCAGATTAGACAGAGACCAGTGTTTAACAATATCGAATTAAAGCACTCTCTTAACTTTACACACTTGTATGATTTGGATTCCTACGCAGAAGTTTTTACAGTGCTGCATGAAACGTTGGAGAATATGTTGAGTGAGGTTTCTAGAACGTTAAGACCCAAAGCACACAGAGCTATGGAGTGTGCAAAAAGGTAAAGCTTGAATTAAGAGCCGCGTCCCTAGATATACCAGTGTATGTAGTCAATAGCGAGGTGACCAGAACTGAACACAATATTCAAGATGAGGTCTTACTAGTGCATTGTACAGTTTTAACATTACTTCCCTTGATTTAAATTCAACACTTTTCACAATGTATCCGAGCATCTTGTTAGCCTTTTTTATAGCTTCCCCACATTGTCTAGATGAAGACATTTCTGAGTCAACAAAAACTCCTAGGTCTTTTTCATAGATTCCTTCTCCAATTTCAATATCTCCCATATGATATTTATAATGTACATTTTTATTTCCTGCGTGCAGTACCTTACACTTTTCTCTATTAAATGTCATTTGCCATGTGTCTGCCCAGTTCTGAATCTTGTCTAGATCATTTTGAATGACCTTTGCTGCTGCAACAGTGTTTGCCACTCCTCCTACTTTTGTGTCGTCTGCAAATTTAACAAGTTTGCTTACTATACCAGAATCTAAATCATTAATGTAGATTAGGAATAGCAGAGGACCTAATACTGATCCCTGTGGTACACCGCTGGTTACCACACTCCATTCTGAGGTTTTTCCTCTAATCAGTACTTTCTGTTTTCTACATGTTAACCACTCCCTAATCCATGTACATGTGTTTCCTTGAATCCCAACTGCGTTCAGTTTGAGAATTAATCTTTTGTGCGGGACTTTGTCAAAAGCTTTCTGGAAATCTAAATAAACCATGTCATATGCTTTGCAATTATCCATTATCGATGTTGCATCCTCAAAAAAATCAAGCAAGTTAGTTAGACACGATCTCCCTTTCCTAAAACCATGTTGACTGTCTCCCAGTACCCTGTTACCATATAGGTAATTTTCCATTTTGGATCTTATTATAGTTTCCATAAGTTTGCATATAATAGAAGTCAGGCTTACTGGTCTGTAGTTACCTGGTTCAGTTTTGTTTCCCTTTTTGTGGATCGGTATTACGTTTGCAATTTTCCAGTCTGTCGGTACCACCCCTGTGTCAAGAGACTGCTGCATGATCTTGGTTAGCGGTTTGTAAATTACTTCTTTCATTTCTTTGAGTACTACTGGGAGGATCTCATCCGGCCCAGGGGATTTGTTTATTTTAAGAGCTCCTAGTCCCTTTAACACTTCTGCCTCAGTTATGCTAAAGTTATTTAAAACTGGATAGGAACTGGATGACGCTCCCTTAGCAATGTTCATTTCTATTTCTCTCTTGGCCTTTCTAACTTCCTTTTTGACTTGCGTTTGCAGTTCTGTGTACTCTTTCTGTGTACTTTCTTTTTGGTCCTTTTTTAATGCTCCGTAAAGTGCCTTTTTTCGCTGAATATTTTTTTTAATTGATCTATTAAACCATTTTGGCAATTTAGTTTTACATTTAGATTTGTCTACTTTAGGGATATAATTGTTTTGCGCCTCTAGTACTACATTTTTGAAGAACAACCATCCTTCTTCTGTGGGTGTTTTCTCTATTTTACTCCAATCTACTTTAGCATAGTCTCCCTCTTGTTAGTGCAGTAGCTTCTTGTTAGTTCTAGAATTTTGTTTCTGATACTGTAGCATTTAGATAAACACATTTAATGGTTGTCTTACCTGAGTTGTTGTTTTTGTTTTGATGCGGTCTCCCTTCTGTTTTTTTTGTTGATTTCTGGTTTAAATGCTTCCGAACCTGCTCGAGGGCATGGCTTGGTCCTTTGCTACACCCAGTAGACTAGTTCCCTTGTTATTTAAATGCATTTTCTCTTTTAGTTTCCTTCCTAGATCTCTGAATTTGTTTTGCAGGGATTTTGGTCCCCCCCCCCCCCCCATGATTACTACCGGGTCGTCTCCTCTATACAGATAGATATGCTTGTTGTAGAACACTGTGTTCCAATGATCAAGATAGGTGAAGCCTTCTTTTTTGCTTCTGTCACCACGTCTTCAACCATTGTTGGTTCTGCTCATCACAATTCTGAAGTGACTCAATCTGTTGGTTGTTTTGATTTCTGCTGGTTGTGTTTGACAATACCTGAACCCAGCTGTTTGACCTTCTATCTCCGTGGTTGCTTTCAGTCTGTTAGGGGTGTTGCTCAGAATCTTGTTTCTGTAACACTTCTTCCAATCTAGCATGCATCATAGTTGTGGCATTATTTGAAAATTGCGGTCCACAAGCATTGTCCAACCAACCTGAACAACCTGGAGCAAATCTGCCAAGAAGAATGGGCCAAAATAATGTTTTCAGAAAACTGATTTTCTTAAAACGTCACTTTTGAGTGTTTACATGATTAACGATAGAAAATCTAACTAGAATTCAACTGTATACATGGATTGAAGTTTTCAGAAAAGGCAGGATATTTTTGCATGCAAAGTACTGTAGTAGCCTAAGTACTATTTGAAGGCCGAACATTTGTGAGATAGAATGGAGACCCATCCAATAACTCAAGTGCTTTATCAAAGTGCCAGGTCTTAAATTCAAAGATTACTATCCTATACCTCTACCTCTATCTTCAGATTCCCTTTCTAATAGCTCATCCTCTTCTATGTTACCAGTCTCTTTTGTATACATTATTTTAAATTCTCAAATCATTTAAAAGCTAGAAAACATTTGCTGCTTCACTATGGGCTATTAACAAACACATACGGACTTTAACAAATGTATTACTTTATCCCTAACTAGACAAATGGATGCATGCAGACTGACTACAGATTATTATTTTCTCTGTTTTCTAAAACCATGTGCAGGAGTAAAGGGTTAAAGTGTGCAAATGCTATTTCAAGTTTTCCGAAAAGTGTGTTTACATGATATACATTTTGTTAGTTTTCAGAATTTATTCGAAAATTTCTAGGTGCTGTTTCCCGAAAACTAACTTTCGGAATATTCCGATACATTTTCCAAAAACTGTGTTCACATGACTTTTCATATTGTAATTAGTTTTCTGAAAAATATCGGAATTGTTATGCTCATGTAAACGCACTGAGTGATTGAGTTTCTGAACTCTTTCGATGACGGTTTTATTGGTAAATCTGTAGTAACACTGCTGATGACACCCCGCATTAGCAAGTGGCTCCGGAGTTTCAGACTGGGTCCGCTCCTTTGCAATATCTGCCTCACCCCATCTAACTCCTGCCATAAACCGACAGCTTGTTTGATACTTGCTAAAGATTTTTTTTTGTAAGATGGTTAACCTCATCTATTGCGGAAACAACATGAATTGAACAATACAAAGGCTGCAGTAAGGAATCTCTTGTGACATATACCATGTTTGTTTAATATTTTGATGTGCGGACAGCGCAGTCGAATTAACAAAGTGGTCTGTGATTGGTTCATTTGATTTAATCACCTAAACAAAGAACCTGTTCATTGTGCTACGCATAGAACATAAGGCATTTTACTAGCGAGAGGAGGTCATTCGGCCCATCATGTTCGTTTGGTTGTTAAAAATCTTGCAAAGAAAGTAAATCAGACAAAAGACTACCACTATATTTACTATAGTAAACTGCAAGTACTTTTTATTGCTTTCATGCTGAACCTTTAGCCGTCTGCATTGGCGGACTTTTGTTGTGTGACTTGGAACCTCTGCAGGTGAGGCGTCACGTTGATCCTGTTAGGGAAATTGCTATGCTAGAATGTGAAGTCTATTCATTCTGGTCTTTCAATCACTCATGCATGTAATTCAAAGCACCAGATTTTCACAGCTATCACATTACATGCACATAATATAGAGACTACACAAAATCCAAAGAACATAAAAACCAAAACTCCCTTTTGAACAGCTTCTAGCACATTCCTGTTTTATGTATTATCTTTGCTGTGACTTTTTTATAAGTGATATGCACTGGAATTCCCTTAAACAAGAACGGAAGAAACTACAGTCAAAGTAACCTTCCGCATTTAGATCGGGGTTGCGATCTGAAAGATATTTCAATAAGTTGATGGCATTTTCTCATTTGTTTTTCACTTTAAAACACGTTCAATATTTTGACTGTCTGCCTTCAACCTGATTGCTGTTGTCATCTGGCTGAAATCCAAAATAGTTCCACATCAAGCGCCTCTCTGGCATTCGCCATGACTGCTGCAGTAATTACGTTTTCCTGTAGTTGGTCACTTCCGCTAAGCGGAAATGAGTTAGCTTAGTACGTATGTTTTTTAAAGCACACAATTTGAGTTAAAAAAAAGCTCCAAAAAAAAAAAAGGTATAAAAAACCTGTGATACTTTGATATTTTTGTTTTACCCCGATTATTAGGTATCGTAAGATTTTGGTATCATGATATACCGCAGGGATCGATATACCGTGGAACACTAGTAGACACCAATGTAAGCAATTTTATTGTGATATAGTATATAGCGTGATATGTCTGTACACATATTTAGGATAAATCTACTTAAAAATAAAAACATTATTGAAAAACAGGAAACACCAGTAATATATTGGTTTACTTAATTAATTAAACCTCCCAAAATGGACCAATTACACCTTACAAAATATTTCAGATCACTTATTAAAGAAAAAATATCGAAGTAATATTAGGTATTGTAATGACAGTTACAATACCTAACAGTTCGGTGCAACAGTTCAATGTTCAGGGACGTCAGAGACGGGACAATTGCCAGCAGTCAGGCCTTGGCTTGACACACCAGTGTCTCCAGTTGCAACATTGCTGGCAGAAGCAAGGGACGAGATGTTGCAACCTCAGGAGATCGAGAGCAGGAAGCCGTGTCTGCTTGGGATTGATGGCTGGTGCACTGGCAGCGTGCCCTGGATTCAGAAATAAGTAGCAGACTGCTGCTGCTGAGCTGAGGAGAGAGGGACACAAACTGGAGAGCGAGAGAAAGAGAGCAGAAGAAACCACGGGAAAGAGCAAAGCGGGACTAGAAAGGACAGAGACCTGTAGCACACAGCCACAGCAGTGTGTTTGGGGATGTTTTTTTATTTGTATTATTTTGTCACAGTAGCACTACGCTGCTCAGCTGTATTTGTACCACTGGCTGGTAAAGCAGCACATTTTACCTGTTCAAGGTAGAGCTTTAAGAAACAGTCAATCAAGAACCTGCAAATACTGTGTGAGCCTGTGATTAAGACAGAAAGAATTGATGCTCTAAATCTCCCTCCTGATCAGAAAGAGCGCTGGGTAAGATTGGTTGTACATTTCCTCATAGGCGGGTCAACTCGACAGTGGGTGGAAACCGGTAGTCTGACATCTTGGGGAAGTGCGTAACTGCAAGTACTCTAAACAACTACTGCAATCAGATACAGGTCAGGCAGCGATTAGATAAACCATGGCAACAGGCTGATTGCAGGGAGGAGTTTGGTGGTACAAAGGGGATGCAGTTGCATGAGTATAGCCCCTTGTGCTGAAATGTAACATACGGCCAGAGCCTTGCTTATTTGTTTTATTTGTTACCTGCCATTTTTTTGTATTGTAGAGGAGAACGGAGACAGGGGCTGCAGAAACGGAACCAGCCGAACTCACTGAGCACTGCCCTCACCTCACAACACCAGCACTCACCACAGCCACGCTGTTTTGGAATGCACACTTTCATGCACAGGACTGTGGATTGGGGATTATTTGTGCATTGTTATTATTTTTGTTTTGGCCAGCCTTGTACCCCCAATACCATCGCTGGTATGGGGGCGGCTCTATTTGTTATTGTTTAAACTAAACACAGACATTTTTGGGAAAAATACTGTTTGGACATTTGTTTCCACACCACACAGACTTGATGACAGAGCCTCATTAGTTTTTTTTTCATTTTTTTTTATTGCTGCATTTGTTGGGAGTTTAGCATTTGTATGGTTGGGTTCAAAAAATGTTGTCAATTATGAGTTACAATTGTCAATTATAAGCAATCTCATATAAATACTAAAATACAGTAAACCAGGTTATATATTTAAGTATTCATTATATATTTAAGGCTTCATTCGGGCATAGGAATGAAAACCTTAGACAAATTAAAATGAAACTTAAAATGGCAGTAGTTGTATCATTTTTTTTTTACATCACAGTTGTTTAATAACACTCATCCTTTCCAGAGAGAGAATGTATTTTCTGCTCATTTGTTATGGTTACCGAAGTGTTGATTGCTTATTTGGTTTGTATCTCATATATAACAAATCAAACTTAACTTGACTGTTTTGAATACACAGCCAGATTACTATTTCTTTTTTTAACAATGGGCTGTATTCCTGTTCCTACGGAAGAGCTCTAGGGCCAAAAAACCCCCTCAAAATGCCAACTTTGAAACTCGAATTTTCGCTTTTGAAACTTGAAATTGACTTTGAAACTCGCAAGCAGGGTTTGAGGGAAAAAGCCAGAACAGGCGAAACTCAGAACTGTTGCCGACAGCTCTGCTGTCTGAAGCCTCAAATTCACTACTGTCACGTAGTAAAATCTTTTTTCCCCACATATATTATAGAATCATATCTGTTTGAAAAAGCAGCTAAAAGTCTGAAGTATGCATGTTTTACATGGGATTGATCTTAACGAATCCACGATCCAATCTTAGTTAAAGCTGTTTTATCAATGAAGAGTGTCTTGCCCCAGTATAATTGATCATTTTTATGCTGCATAGAAAAAATGTCTCTTCGAAAATATAAGTTTGGAGCAAATCTTTGACTATTCTTTCTAATAATGTCACTAAATGTGTCATTCCTATATGAAGAACATATTGCCCCAAGGTAATTTCTATTTTTTTTTATATAATGGGGGCACTTATGTCTTTAAAAAAATAAAGACTGTTTTGGGGCAATGTGTTTCACATACCTGCATCCAACATGAAATTTCCCTCATCAACTGTATACATTAGTTAAGGCAGATGCTGATCTCACCATTGTGTCAGCAGACAAAAATGCTATAGACACCCATGTGGCAATAGATAAGAATGTTATTGACCGGGTCCCCGAATGGCTCACCTGGTAAAAGCACTGCTGCACGGCGTGCGGGGCATGGTACAACCAGAGATTGCAAGTTCGAATCCTGGTTGTGCGAGGCAGCCAGTCCATGCTGGGAATTCCATGGGGATGCCACATTGGCATTGATACTCCCAGGGTTGGCAAGGTGGGATCCAGATTAGACTGTTTCTCTCTGCTCTGTGGTGACCCCTACAGGCCAGATGCCAAGTGAGCTTGGGGGCGGAGATTTGCTGACCTGGTCTTTGTCTTCCAAAAGCTGGTAGCCTGCGGACATCTGCTCTTTAGTTCCTGGGTGTAAAAAAAGACACCGACTGGCCCGTGGGATCAGAGGATGCCCACTGAGCCTCGGGTTCCTGAGCTGTGTGAGGAATCGCCGTGGTAATTGGGAGAAAACCGTGAGTAAAATAATTGGAGATTCTAAATTTAAAAAAAAAAAAAATGCTTTGGACACCCATTTCAAAAGGCAAGACTGCAAAACAATCTTGTTAATAGCATCTTTTATTTGTATAGCCATTTCTAGAAAAGGGCTGGTATCTTTGGTGGCTTTTAGAGATGCATGCCATGCACCTCTGGCACATAAGCAGGTGAACGGCTTCTACTGTCCTGTGTTATGCAAATCCTGAGTTAAAGACATGATATTTTAGCATTGAGCGTCTGTGTTGTGACACTGACAGCTGAGAGCTCTCAGTAAGAATTGTGGTGCTAGTGTTCTGTTTGTGTGAGTGTTGTGATTGGTTTGTATGTGCTGTTTAGGGCTGTCAATTAATCACAGTTAACTTTTTTTTTTTAGATACATTTTTTAGCGCATGTTAATTGCCCTCTGTCTTGACCCTCGCAACATACCGTAATTAATTCCCAGCGGCACTATTTCAATATAGGGTACAGTGCTCAAGTGCACATACAGCTGTCTTTGAGTAGAAAGCTATAGGTCTCCACACACCAGACGTGATGCATTTTTTTAATATTAGAATATTCTACATTAATTTAACATTTGAATGCTTTGATATAGGTTTGAATACTCGAAAAAGTGTTTATACATGTTTTTCAATGAATACATTATTTTTTAAACAACAATGCGCCAACTACACCCGGTGAACATTTTTTTGATGAGGGAGTAACGAGTGGTGATCAGCCAGTAAAACTCTCATTTCACTGGCCACTGCAGATATAATTGACAGGTAGGCATGCACACTTCATTAGGTAGCTCTGCTATTGGCAGGCCAGTGAAGCAATTGTTGCTGGTACTCTTGCTTCTAATGTTGCGAGTTTAACAGCTACAATGGTAGCTTCGAAGAAATTATTTTGATAAATTAAATGAGACCACTGTGAAATGCAATCTCTGCAGCACAAGTTTGTCATATCACAAGATCAACAACTTCAATGCTTATGTCAAATCCAAGCATCATTCTGTTACTTTAGAAGAAAACACAGTATGCGAGACACAAACAAGCATTGAATCTTTTGCTGCATTTCGTAGCAGTCGACATTGATGCATCTTGTGCTGAAAAGTCTTGATTACAAAAATGATAGGTAAGAATATGCTTCCTATCAGTTTTGTGGAAGGTGATGGGTTTCAAGAATTCATGCAATTTGTAGAGCCAGAGTATACAGTCCTGCTACGATAAACCATCATGGCTAGACTCAGAATGTACTGACATGTAATGACATTCAAAATGTACTGCTGCCGTTGGCAATAATTTAGCAATTGCAGAAAAAGTTGCAATTACGACCGATTAATGGACCGCATTGAATGCAGACTCTTATATTACTATCACATGCCATTTTATTAGAGAGTGGAAGATGGAGAGTTTTATTTTGCAAAGACGGGCTAAACACAACTGCTGAGGCCTGGAATACAAAAGGAAAAATCACTGCCTGCGTTCACGACAACGCTGCTAATATTGTTTTAGCAAACAATTCTCTTCTTGAGTGAGAATACTTTGTACATACCGTCCAAATGGCTATTAATGACGGCTTTAAAGTTTGCAGATTGAGTCGGGTGGTTGGGGTGGCTAGTCGACTTGCATCACATTTCCACCATAGTATGGTTGCAACTAAAGCTTTAAAGCCAAACAAACGGGTTTATAGTCCCAAACAATAAACTTAACAATAAACCTCCCCACAATACTAAAACACGGTCACCAGTAAGGTGCGTGTAGTAGTGCTCGTGGTGGGTGATAACAGGTTATTTGGTGACAGTTCGTGCAATGCAGTTCCCGCTTGTGCTGGCTCAAAAGCGACAGCTCCGGTGTTTAGCCGTCTAGTGATACAATAAACAAGACAATTACTAACACTCAAAACAAACAAACACTCACGAATATTCCTCGGCAGTTTCTACTGCAGCTGTCAGTCCTTCCAGCTTTAAAGCGCAAACCCCAAGCAAAGGAAAAGATTAGCATTTCTCTGGCCCCTTTTACGCTACCCCGCATGATCCCTTGGTAAATGATTTCAGCTGCATCTGTTGTTTGCAGCTGCTACCTCGTTTACCTTCAGGTTCAATACGTTCCTGCAACAGAGTCTCGCTTCCATCCAGGCTGACCGACTTCCCGACCTTGGAAACGAACTGTCAGGCCAGCCAGTCCAGATACTTTTCCTTTTGCTATTTAGCACCCTCACAGGTCGAGAGGGAGATTTATAACCAGAACTCATTGTATTTCTGTCACAATCATGTACCCAGTTTGTGTCACCCTACTGTCAAAACATCTTAAACTGGTGTGACAAAGTGCCCGCCCTTGTGTGTATTTTCTGTTATATGTTGCGTGTGGTGTGTTAAATGTTGGTGTATAGTCATTGGTACACGGGATATAAACGGGTCTGTGTAACACGAGTGTTTAAAATGTATATTTGTATTTAGGCACGAGGATTGCACAGCACTTCACGTGTAAGTAAAATGTAATATGTGAGCACGGGGAATTGCACTTTATTAATTCACGTGCAGTTGTACCACGACTCCAATTGAATGATTGATTAGCAGTCGAGTCTCCGTACAGCTGCAGAAAAGCAGCATGTTTTCACCCACTCGGGGTTGTGTGTTCGGTTGTGGAGAACAGGATTGGAGACGGAGGTAATAATAACATTAAGAAGAATAATAATAATTGTTAGTTAAAATATCTGCTCACCGTGTTTTGTCCGTATAGTCCGTTTTGTTTGTCTCTTTTGTTTTGGCGAATGTGCCTGTATTTTTGTTTGTTACAACCTTTTTATTTTCTGTTTATTAAATGCTGAGCGAAAGCATTCACTCAGCTCCACCAAACTCCACCTCTCTTGTTGTTTATTTCCTGGCTCTGGTCTGACGCCACCCTCTCCGGCCGTCTTTGTGACATGTGATGTCAGAACCGGGACAACAGTGCCTCCAAGCATCAGACCAGAGCAGGAACCGGAGTTTGTGAGAAAAAAAAAAAAAATTGGATTACAAAAAATAAATAAATAAAATGGGATGGAAGGAGGATAAAGAGGTGAAGGACAGGGAGGAGGAGTGTCGCCTAATGGCCAGACATCCACGGCGATTTAACAAGCCATCGTCGGGGTGCCTCCTCTGTGACCAGGACCATCTGTTCGCCAATTGTCCCTTCCTCCGCTATGAGGAGGAGGAGGAGGAACCGGCCCAAGAGAGGAAGGTAGGGAGAAGGAGAAGGGGGAGAGGAAAGCCGCAACAGCAAGAGGAGGTCGGGGACGACGGCTTGAAGGCCTTTTTCCAGTGCCTCGCAGCAAAATTGTGCCCCGGCTGTGGGGTATATGGGCACATGTTGGCCCTATGCCCCATGCAATATCCAGAAGGGGAACTAATGCCCAAGTGGGAGGAGCCCGTGCGTCCAGCGCCCAGACGGAGGGACCGTGAGTGTCCAGCGCCCAGATGGGGGGACCATGAGTGTCCAGTGCCCAGACGGGGGGACCGTGAGAGACCAGCGCCCACACGGGGGGACCACGGAAATCCAAAGCCCAAGGGACAGCTGCTTCCACCTCCACCAGCAGAGGAAAGATGCCTGCTGTTTCCCCCACCACCAGCAGGGGAAGAATGCCTGCTGGTTTCACCCCGAGAGGGAGAGCCACACCAGTCCCCTACAAGAGAGGGAGAGCCGCACCAGTCCCCTGCAAGTGAGAGAGAGCCGCACTAGTCCCCTGAAACAAGGGTAGACTACACGCCGCTCCCACCTCCGTCGCCAGGAGACTACATGCCGCTCCCACCTCCGTTGCCAGGAGGCTACACGCTGTCTCCACCACCTCCACCGGTAGGAGACTACACACCTGCAACACCTCCATCGGCAGGAGCAGAGTAGCAGGAGCTGCTTCTGCTTCCGCCACCTCCACCAGCAGAGGGTGAATGCCTGTTGGGTCCCTGTCCACCAGCAGAGGGTGAATGCCTGCTGGGTCCCTGTCCACCAGCAGAGGGTGAATGCCTGTTGGGTCCGTCCACCAACAGAGGATGAATACCTGCTGGTATCACTTCCCCCACCAGCAGAGGATGAATGCCTGCTAGTATCACTTCCCCCACTAGCAGAGGATGAATGCCTGCTGGTATCACTTCCCCCAGCATCATGAAGAGAGGAGCTGGAGCTGCCTCTGCCTCCATCACCATCAGGGGGAGAGGAGCAGGATCTGCCTCTCCCTTCACCAGAAGGACCAGGACTAGATGCTGGTGGCCCTCAGCAGCCTTTGCATAGGCTGCTGAGGGAAGCACAGGGAAGTACCGCCCAGCCGCAGTGGCCAAGAAGAGGGCCAACACCCGCACCCCAGCTTGTCCTGACTCCTTGCCTCGCTTCACCAAGGATGCCTGCCACGCTTTGCCCAAGGATGCCTGCTCCTGTTCGCCCAAGGATGCCTGCCTGGCATCGCCTGGGGTTGCCTGTCGCTCCGCATCGCCTGGGGCTGCCTGTTGCTCCGCATCGCCTTGGGTTGCCAGCCACTCCGCATCGCCTGGGGTTGCCAGCTGCTCCGCATCGCCTGGGGTCGCTGGAACTGCTTCGCCAGGGGTTGCAGTCAGCTCTGCTTGGCCGCAGGGGTCAGTGTGGCCTGAGCCCCACCAGAGGGAGCTGCCGGCTATGAAAAAGGGGGGACAGGTCAGGAGGCCACCTTCCCCTGCAGCAGTTTCACTGCAGGAGTTCTGGGGGCTGGAGTACCCCCAGAGGGAGCTGCCGGCTACAAAGGGGGGAGAGGTCAGGAGACCACCTTCCCCCGCAGCAGTTTGTCTGCCGGAGATCTTGGGGGGGGTCTGGAGACCACCAACCCCAGCAGCCTTTCCCCGGCTGAAGTCTGGGAGCTGTCAACACGTCTGCTGCATTTTCGCTGCCAGTTGTACAGCGGGAGAAGAGATTCGCCCCACTGTCAGCACGTCTGCTGACAGCATGGCCAGTAGCAGCCTGGCTACTAACAACATTGCTGCCCATCAACACCTTAAAGTCCCTGTTCTTGGCCCAGGATTTTAAGGGAGGAGGTGGCCATTGAGGCCATGTGTGCTTTGCACGGGGGGGGGGGGGGGGGGGGGTATATTTGTATTTAGGCACGAGGATTGTACAGCACTTCACGTGCAAGTAAAATGTAACATGTGAGCACGGGAATTGCACTTTATTAATTCACATGCAGTTGTACCGTGACTCCAATTGAATGACTGATTAGCAATCGAGTCTCGGTACAGCTGCATAAAAGCAGCATATTTTCACTCACTCGGGGTTGTGTGTTCAGTGAGTAGAGAACGGGATTGGAGACAGAGGTAATAATAACAATAAGAAGAATAATTGTTGGTTAAAATATCTGCTCACCGTGTTTTGTCTGTATAGTCCGTTTTTTTTTGTCTCTTGTTTTGCCGAATGTGCCGTGTCCTGTATTTTTGTTTGTTACAACCTTTTTATTTTCTGTTGTTTATTTATTAAATGCTGAGTGAGAGCATTCGCTCAGCTCCACCAAACTCCACCTCTCTTGTTTATTTCCTGGCTCTAGTCTGATGCCATCCACTCCGGCCGTCTTTGTGACAATCGATGAATCAAATAAAGTGACAGAGTTCAAAACAGCAGTCTCAGAATCTTTAAGACAGTGTATGGAACCTGCCAATTCACATACAGCAGGAAAGGCACCACTTATCACGTCATTATTGGACCCTAGACACAAACACCTCATGTTTGTTGATTTTCCAATTCAAATGGCCGTAAGGGAGAAACTGGACCAACTTGTTTCAAGTCTGCCAGACAGCAGTGATGACATTTAGGGAGGGGGATCACAGACATCTGTGGAAGAATCCAACACTGGTAAGAAGACTTTGTATGGAGTCTGACAAGCAGTTTGCTATGTCTACACTTTTTGGGGATGATTATTACACAGAGAAAGCATTGGTGCAAACTGAACTCAAACTACATAGAAAATTAGCACGGTTAGCAAAAGCCTATCTTTGCATCCTAGCTACATCTGTACCAGCAGAGAGAATTTTCTCAGCAGCAGGACTTATTGTTAATAGATCGCGTTCTCGTCTTTCCCATGAACGTGTGGACATTGTGATTTTTTTAAACTTGTAAAGTGAAAATTTGAGCCAATATCAGTCTTTTTTGTTACCATTTTTTTTGTAAAAAGTTAACTTTAGTTTGGATTTGACTGTTCAAAAAGTTTGACAAGTGTAAGCTTTTGTTATTTTGTTCTACTCTATGGGCTATACTCTGAAATCAGCAAGCAAGGTAAGTCTCTGTTTTTATTTTATCCCACTTAGCAAACACAGCAGGCACAGCATGAGCATAGGTTATAAAATCTGGTTGTAAATGATCATTGATAACTGCAGCCCCAAAACTTCCCTCCACTATAGCATCAATGTGGGTCTCTTGGTGCACTGAAGACTTGCTTAAAGGGTAGCTATTGCACGTTGTGATCTTCGCACTTCCACAGGTGCCTTGTCTCTAACACTATCTGGCAATATCTCTGGGGAACACGGATCAGGCTCCAATGTCGAGGAGGTCCCACCTACAGCCTGAGCTGTGGTTGACAGATCTTCCAATGATGAATCACTATCCTCTACAAGGAGGGACTGTCCTACTGGCGGTTCATTTCAAACACAGACCCAACCACCTTCTTCATCGCTCTCACTGTGTGATGAAATAATGTGGCTCCCTGGGCAGTTTCCTGGTCCCTCTGAATCAATCTCCATGGGTAACTCATATTGCACCTGCAGACCCTCAATTCTGTTTGATGTGCATTTCTCGGCGGTACAGAGCCATCTACCGGAACTACCCTGTAAACTGCTTTCTCAGGATCCAGGCATTCTAAAACTCAGTGTCGCATTGGATCCCATACATCCTGGATCTTATTTTGTCCTTTTATTTTGTGGTCCTTCACATAAACCAGCTGTCCAAGATTAACACACTCTCCTTCATCGGCTCGCCTCAATATTTCTCCCACAGTTCTGCTCCTCGTTCCAGCTGTTTCCTAGCTGCAAAAGAAACCGTTTGAAGCAATTTCTGATGTCCAGTTATACCAGTCTTCAGTCATCCTGGCAGACTCATGGCAATCTTATGCACTCTCCCTCCCAGGAGAAGATCTACTGGTAACTGTAGTACTCTTCCAAACATCAGGAAATAGGGTGAATATCCTGTCGACTGGTGATCTGTAGTATTATACAAAGTGCATTTCAAGTGGAGCGATAAAGTGAAGTGAAGCAATCAAAAAAAGGTGCCAAGTTAGAAGCAAAAATGGTGTGAATCTTGGACCCCAGCACCTTTCCAATTGTGCATATTTGATTGATGTTTGACAAGATTGGCCTAATTGCTTCACCTAAATTGACTTTTGTGTTTGATATCACCCCTTTAAATGGCTGTTATGTTTTTCTAACTTGTTTTTTTACATTGACAATGTTTTTGTTTTATATATATATATATATATATATATATATATATATATATATATATATATATATATATATACACACACACACACACACACACACACACACACACACACTCACACACAGTGCCTGTAGAAAGTCTAGACCCCCTTGAACTTTTTTCACATTTTGTTGTGTCAGTGCCTCAAGAGTTTCATACATTTAAATGAGGATTTTTTTTCCACTTATCTACACACCATACTCCACACTGTTAAGGGGAAAAAATTATATATTAAAAATAGAAAACCAAAAGATTATGATTGTCTTTGTCCTGCTGGAAGATGAATCTTCTCCCAAGTCCCAGGTCTCTTGCAGACTTCAACAGGTTTTGCTTCAGGATTTCTCTGTACTTTGCTGCATCCATTTTGCCCTCTATCTTCACGAGCTTTCCAGGCCCTGACACAGAGAAGCATCGCCATAGCATGATGCTGCCACCACCATGTTTCAAGGTAGGGATGGTGTTCTCAGGATGATGTGCGGTGTTAGGCTTGCGCCAAACACAATGCTTAGCGTTGAGGCCAAAAAGATCTATTTTGGTCTCATCAGACCACAGAATCTTCTTCCACTTGGTCTCAGAGTCTCCCACATGCCTTCTGGCAAACCCTATCCGAAATTTAATGTGAGTTTTTTTCAACAATGGCTTTCTTTTTGCTACTCTCCCATAAAGGCCAGTTTTGTGAAGCACCCGGGCTATTGTTGCCATATGCACAGTATCTCCCAGCTCAGCTGTGGAAGACTGTAACTCCTTTAGAGTTGCCACAGGCCTCTTGGTGGCCTCCCTGACTAGTGCCCTCAGATTTTGAGGTCGGCCTGCTCTAGACAGATTCACAGTTGTGCCATATTCTCTCCATTTCTTAATAATGGACTGTCACAGAGACGGCCGAAGTGGGCGGCGTCAGAACCAGGAAAGGTAAGGCAATACACAAAACACAGGACGGATGAAATGAAGTGATGAAGACGCCTGTTGGCGCCGGTTTAATACAAAATAAAAGGTTTATACAAACACGAAAAACACAGGACACGGCACTCTACGCCAAAATAAAGACAAACGAAAACAGAATAAACTTAACAAAACGGTGCACGGACAGACACTGACAAACACGGTGAGCGGATACTTTCTCCTCTTATCATTACTACTACTCCTGCTTATTTCCTCCGTCTCCAATCCCGTTCTCCGCTCACCGAACACCCAACCCCAGTATGTGACAACGTGCATCTATATATACTATTGTGCTGGGATTCAATTACCAATTAATTATTCACTTGAATCCCAGCACGTGAATTAATAAAGTGCAATTCCCCGTGCTCACATATTACTACATTTTACTTGCACGTGAAGTGCTGTGCAATCCTCGTGCCTAAATACACATATACATTTTTAAACACTCGTGTTACACAGACCCGTTTATATCCCGTGTACCAATGTCTATACACCAACATTTAAACACACCACACGCAACACATAACAGATAATATACACAGGGGCGGGCACTTTGTTACATGGACACTAATGTGCTCTGGGGAATATTCAATGCCTTGGAAATGTTCTTATATCCTACCCCTGATTGGTGCTTTTGAAGAACCTTATTCCGGATTTGCTTTGAATGTTCCTTCGTCTTCATGATGTAGTTTTTGTTAGAAAATGTACTAACCAACTGTGGGACCTCCCAGAGACAGGTGTATTTAACCTGAAATCATGTGAAACACCTTATTTGCACACAGGTGGACTCCATTCAACTAATTTTGTGACTTCTAAAGACAATTGGTTGCACCAGAGCTTATTTAGGTGTGTCATAGCAAAGGGGGTGAATACTTATGCAATCAATTATTTTCTGTTTTATATTTGTAATTAATTTAGATCTATTTGTAGATTTTATTTTTCACTTTGACATTATGGACTTTTTTTGTGTTGATCAGTGACAAAAACTCCTAATTAAATCCATTTTGATTCCATGTTGTAACACAATAAAATGTGGAAAAGTCCAAGGGGGGTGAATACTTTTGAGAGCCACTATATATATATATATATATATATATATATATATATATATATATATATATATATTATAAACCACTGTCAATGTAAAAAAATGAATAAACAAACAAACAAATAAATAAATAAAAATAGATAACTAGCCAGAAACAGTTTTCCAACTAACAGTTCCATAGCTTAGGATAACAAATGCAATTGCAGTCATTGGCTTATTATCCAACAATACTACTCGTGTAAAACCTTGACTTTTGTGAAACACTAATATTGAATCATGAACCATAAACCTGAGTTGAGATTCTTCAAGTTGTGGCAGAAGGTGATCATACTTCAATCCCATCTACAAATTCTCGAGTTCTGACAAAGTATGCACGTTTTCCTTCATTGCGTGCCTTCTCAATGGTAGGCCAGAGCTGACATCAAATTTCTCTGTCTGCCACTGACAAATCTTCTGCAAATCGGTATCCTAGTTCTTTAAGAAACAATGACTTTTTGGCAGCTTTCCAGACTGCATCCTTGTAGTGCTGCAATGAGAATTGTAAAATAATCCCCCTGGGTCTGATATTTCTCAATTGTCTTTTCCCAAGTCTATGAGCAGCGTCAATGACATCAGGTATTTTCAGTTTAGCATGCGGAATGAGAGTTTGACAGATCTGAATAACTTCCAATCGTCTTTTTGTATCTTTCTACTTTGGATATTTTGCTTTCGCATGCATCCAGCCTAACTTCTGTTTTGTTTATGCAACATTCAACTTGTTTTACTTTGTCTTGCATTTCCTTGACTTCGGCACACACAAATTCCACAGTTTTTTTAAGGCCTTCAATTTTTAATGCATTTTCTCCGATCAGTTTTTCAAGGTCATCTGCTCTATCATTGATAACTTGTTTCAAGCAATTTTAATTTTACCTGGTTTAGGAGCAGGAGTTTTGAAAGGGTTACCAGGTAGAATATCAAACCCAGAAAGTTCCTCGGCTTCATCCATCTCACTATTAAAACCTCCAGAAGAACACTTGTAATCATGAGCAGTTACAGCAACGGTAACATTAGCGCCTTCTATCAGTATCGGATTTTCAGAATCCGAATTTTGGTTATGTGCCTTCTCTAGGCATATATACATTTAATAGTCAGGAATTTAAGTTTGAGAAAAAAGTCAGCAGCTGTTTGTTTTCCTTCAGTCAGTGAATTTGACTTTCTAATTTAGTTTTCCATTTGTTTTAAATGTTTAAAAATGACTTTACCTTTCCCACTGAAGACTGCAAAATACACATTTCAGTTCTGGTGCCGTTTTACAGCGTGTATTAAATTATTAAAATTCTGATCAAACAGAGCTCAGCAGATTGATATCATTCTAAGACGCCATCTTGGACCGCTCCTCGGGTCTGGAAACAGCACAACGAGGGAGGACCAGGCACAGATGACATCACAGGGAGCAGCTCCTACAAAGCAGCTAGAGACCGGTCTCCAACACGCGAACGCCACACAAAAGCTGCCACAACCATGAGGCAAAATCAAAGCAGAGCCCCACTGGAGGCGGGACACCGCAGAGCCGCGCTGGACAATATTATATTGCAGCCTAGCACAGACTGGAGGCCAGTGACCGGACTGGACTTAGATACGTAAAGAAAGGACATTCATCATGGACAATATATATCGTTGTATCAATAGTATGTTAATCACTTGCTATACCTAATTGTGTTGAATCAAGGCTTATGGTGCCTAATTTGTATTTTGTTTTTCATTTAACTTACAATGGAACAATTAGCACCTCCCCCTCCTTTAGACATTAGGGGAAATCTAACAGAAAATTGGAAATGATGGCAACAGTGATTCAAAGTATACTCAGTGGCTTCAGGTCTGAACAAGAAACCTGACGAAATTCAAGTCGCCACCATTGTACACATGCTAGGGCAAGATGGTCTTGACTTTTACAGTGGGCTCACATTGACTTTGCAGACCTGGTTAAACAGATTGCGGGTGAGGTGCTCAGTGCTCTGAAAGCTTACTGTGAACTGCAAACCAATGAAATTTGAAATATACCAATTCTGAGCACATGTGTGATTAGAATCACATACTGTAGACAAAATGTGTAACTGAACTCAGAGTAAAAGCAAAAAACTGGTTTTGGCACTACTGAAGAAACAATGTTGAGACAAAATTGTTTTTAACGTAAAGGAATCCCATGTCAAACAGAAACTTTTAACTCGAGCTAACCTTGTAGAAAGTGATAGAACCAAAGGACCAAAGAAATCTCACATGCACAATCAAAAATAATGCGATAGCCCCGCTTCTCAGACCGTAATTACACTTGTGTCCCAAACACCAGACAGTATTGATCCTCCAGCCATAGACCACATTGCTAGACAGAAACATACATGACAACTACTGCAAAAAGCCTGTGGTAACTGCGGGCAAACCCACAGTCCCAGAGCTTGCCCTGCATACAGTTTAACAGGTAGGTCTTGTAACAAAGGAAATCATTTTACTAGTTTGTGTAGGGCGACATCTAGCGGTAGAATTCTAACACGACAGGTCAATGAGGTTTTTATTGGAACCCTGGCCAGATTTAGAAGCGGGTACGAACATACACACAAACAGGATCAATGGAAAGTCCAACTCACAGTCCAAAATAAAGACATTGAGTTCAAAATTGATACAGGAGCTGATTCCAGTGTTCTCCCCTTGACACTATATGATGCATGGTTTACAAACAAAACACACAACCACAATGTTAACAGCCTATGGAGGTCTGAAAATAAAACCATGCACTCAAATTACTATTTTTTGTTCCCAATGTGTCAAACACCCCAATTCTTGGCAGAGATGCGTGCACAGCTCTAGATCTTTTGCGCAAAGCTTTCAGCATCCAATTCCTGACATTGCATGGTTAAAGGTTGGTGCAGACATATTTGATTTTGACACACACAGCTGCCTGATAATTGTTGATTACTATTCAAAATTCCCTGAGATCCAGCAGCTGCCAGAAAAAAACTGTGGTATCACGCAAACTGAGGCTGTGTGTGGCACGCCAGGCCACACAACAATTGGCCAAGCAGCAACATAAGCAAAAAGCTTACTATGACAGAGAGGCTTCACCTCTGAAACCATTTAAAGCGAGTGATCCTGTAAGCCTTGAAACTACGCAGGGCTGGTTCCTGGCCACGGTTCAAACAGTTCGCAGGGAGCCCAGGTCCTATGATGTTGTAACTGCCTCAGGCAGGGTGTACAGACGTAACAGGAGGCATCTGAGAGCTGACCACAGTAAACGGCCGGTGTCTATTTCTAATGCCTCATCTGTGGTTTTGATTCCTGACATGATGGTGATTTTGTTGATGGTTCACAAAATGATTTGGCTGTTCCAAGTCTAGTAGACAGGTGGTCTTGCTGAGTTGTATATGCAACTATTCCATTTAAAAAGTCCTTTGTGAAAGAACTCTGCAACTCTCATGGTTCGTTGCCCCTTTAAACCAGGACCCAGGAGACTCAAATGGCAGTTTGCAGCGCTGGCGCGCACTTTTAATAAACACAAACAAATAAACAAAACAAACACCTAGCTCTTTTTCCAGCACTACCTGAACAGACAGGAACATAACTATAATACAGGACAGCTAGGTTGTTTACCTGTAACACCAACACAAAACACAAGAAAGGCTTACACACAATACCTTCTGACGGTTGCACACACTCACAACCGGGCTCTTCACACTACAGCCCTGAACAGACTGGCAGCTCTCTTTAAATACCCTGCACCTGGCTATAATTTACAATACACACCAGGTGCAGGGGATAACTTGTCTTTTCAAGACACCGGCCATTTAACGGCCACCTCCCTCCACCCTTAAAAGACCACCCACCCTCAAGTCCACAAATGTCAATTTTCGCCCTCTTCCACGGGCGGGCTTGAGGGTGGGCTGGTCCGGCGCTTCCCGGGAGGGACCGTGAACTGGCAGTTCATTCTAGGGTCAGTCGGAAGCCAGCCATCCAGGAGGGGGGCGGGGCCATGATACCAGAAGTCAGCACCTTAATACGCTAGGCGATGTGTCAGTCACCAGGCCACCGAAAAAGGGCGTAATGGAGGGTAATTAGGGAAAGTGGCCCAGTGATTTGTTCCTTTGCTATAGTTATGGAAAGGACCCGTTGAGAGAACAGACATAATTAATAAATAGAGTGTTTTTTTTGTTTTGCTAACTGTCTGTGTTTGTCTTTGTAAATATCCAGGAGCTGTCGCTATTCAGCCAGTATCAAACCCGGACTGCACTGCACTGTTACTGCTCACTGTTCAAAACACCAATTGCACCCGGAGCACTCACTGTTGGACTGGTGAACATGTAGGTGTTTGAAAGTGTGTGTATTATTATTTTGGTACTGAACCCTGTGGTTTTGACTGGCTGTACACATAGTTGTGTATAGTAAGTCCTATTATTTAAAAGCAACAATAAAGCTTTGTTTTGTGTTTTGACCATTGAACTGTTGTTGTTGGACTATTTATAATCACTGCCTCACCTCTACACCTGTGCACTACTAACCACACCTTCACAAGGGCCTTTAAAAAAAACAAGAGGGAATACATTGAGTGGGCAGCTTCTTGTAAATTAAAATATATTTCTGACAGTTTTTTTTTTATGGAAAGCAACTATAGATTAATATCTACGATAAACATTTCCTGTTACATTGAATAGGAATATAGAATATGACATTTTTACTGCATGACAAGAAATTTGGTTAAATAATAATTAGCTTGAAAAAAGCACATACAGCTAAATGAATATGTTAAAATCAATTATAAACAAAGATAAACAAATACCAACTGTGGGACTCAGAGGAAGGGAAACAAATTTATTATTTCAGGAGTTGTTTTGTCCATCATTGGTACTCTAGCCCTGGACAACAGTTGTGCATTTCTGTTTGCATTGCATGGATGTGTTCCATTGTGCTGTGCTCGTCCTCCCCAGTCTTCTAAAACTACCTGGAATAGCAAAAATAATACTGCTGGTGTGTCACAAAGACGGCTGCAGTGGGTGACGTCAGACCAGAAACAGGAACCGACACAAAATAAACAGAGAGATGGAGTTTGGTGAAGCTGAGCGCTTGGTTGCGCTCAGCATTTAATAAATGAACAAACAGAAAATAAAAGGTTGTAAGACAAACACGGCACTTTAGCTAAAACAAAGAAACAAACACGATGAGCTGAAATTATTATATATATTACTATTACCTCCGTCTCCAATCAATCATTCAATTGGAGTCTCGGTACAACTGCACGTGAATTAGTAAATACAATTCCCCGTGCTCACATATTATCACATTTTACCTGCACATGAAGTGCTGTGCAATCCTCATGCCTAAAAACAGATATACATTTTGCTTGTAACCCATATTACATCCCATGTACCAATGACTATACACCAACATTAACACACTACACGCAACAAACAACACAGAAATACACTCGGGGCAACATTGCTACATGGTATCATAACAAAAAAACAAAACAACATGTACAGGCTCATATTAAAACAATCATATCATAACCCTTTGCGGAATTAAGAGAAACATAAATACTGTAAACAATGAATTGCAACTATTTAGTTTATTGTTGCATTTATTCATTTGAATTTGAACTTTTGCATTTAAGTCACCTGTTGTCTTCTTTGTTGCTGTATCTAGTCCAATTTCAAGACTTCTTTTTCCTCCTTTTATACAATAATTGTTTCTCATTTCCTTGATTAGATATACAGAAATCAGTGGCTGTCTCCTTTTTAAATTTATTTCTCAAGCATTCAAGCAATGTGTCCTTGAAAATAAATAAGCACAAAAAAATGAAAAGCAGAAATGAGCAAAATAGCTCTTATTACTGATAGGGAATGTTTTATATGCCTATGTAACAGGGCGAGCAGCCCTGTACAGTGTTCAGGTTTATTTTTAGAATGGGGTCTTCCCCTCCGCCCCTGCGTTATTTTGTATTTGTTTATTTGTTTATTGTATTGTGTTTTATTTTGTATATAGATGACGGCGAACCGCCGTGTGTTTTATTTATTGTTTTATATTTGTAAATATGACGGGATAGCCGTTCGGTTTTGTTTTTGTGTCTGTTTTGTGTTTTTATTTAAAACCTCGTGCAGAAGGTGCCCATCTCCCGAATTAAGTGATTAATTTGTTTCTAATCGGGAGATGGGCACCTGTATAAAAAACCTGTAGCTCTCCATGTTTGGGGTGGGTGTTAAGATGATGATGAAGAAGAAGAAGAAGAAGAAGAAGAAGAAGAAGAAGAAGAAGAAGAAGAAGATGTTATACTTGTTATACTGGATTTAAAAACGAAACTAAAACTTAAAAGATCTGTGAAGGCCTCTGCCCAGCCAGACCTTAACTGTTATTATCTGTGTTCGTGATTATTTTTTCTTTATTTATTTTCTGTGCTCTGTGAAGTGTTTATTTTTGTTTAAACATGTTTTTTATTTTTTGTATTCTTTAATAAACAGCGCATGCCGCGCCTGTAAACGGCAGGTACCTTTGTTATTCTTTGTCCTTCTTCTGGTCTGTCGTCACCGCTCAGTCATTTCCTGCCTCACGTCCATCGTGGGATCGACCACAGACTCCGACTCAGGCCAGAGAAGAAGAGGTACTGCACAAGGGTACTGCAGTTTTTGTGGTTTTTTTTGTTTTAATTTTTTGGAGTGATGAAGAGGAGGATGGGAGGAAGAAGAGGGAAAAGGAGGAGCTGGAGGAAGCAGCAGCAACAGCCGCAGCAAGTCTGCCTGACATGCTTGAGGAGCGGAGGAGTGGTGTTTTAAAGATGGTGAGGTTGGCCACGTATTGCCTGACTGCTACCACTGTCCACCCCAGGAAGAGGAGGAGGTTGGCTGGGGAGTGGGGGCATTTCCCAGCGAACTGCCCCCTCACGCCAGAGGAACGTCCTGCCCCTGAGTGGGAGGAGCCCGAATGTCCTGCGCCTGAGTGGGTGGAGCCCGAACGTCCACAGAGGCGGTGTGTCCACAGCCCAAGAGGGGGGGAGTGGTGCATCCACAGCCCTAGAAGGGGAAGGCCGAATGTCCACAGCCCTAACTAACCTGCCAGCAGAGGGAGAATTCCTGCTGGTTCTGCCTCCACCGCCGTGGGTGGACTACGTGCCGCTCCCATCTCCACCAGCAGGGGAAGAATACCTGCTGGTTCCGCCTCCACTGCCGTGGGAGAAATACGTGCCGCTCCCACCTCCACCAGCAGAGGTAGTATGCCTGCTGGTTTCCCCACTGCCGCCAGAAGGGGAGGAGCCCCTGCCGCCTTTGCCGCCAGAAGGGGAGGGGCCTCTGTCTCCGCCACCAGGAGCAGAGCAGCAGGAGCTGCCTCTGTCTCCACCGCCACTAGGAGCAGAGCAGCAGGAGCTGCCTCCCTTCAGCATTGGAGGGACCAGGGCAGGATGCTGCCGGACCTCAGCTGCCTCTGCATAGGTTGCTGTGGGGAGCACGAGGGAAAAACACCCAATGTTTGACTACAAAAGACCCAAATGACTACAAAAGGTTTAGAAGTGAGTAGTTTTTCGAGATTTACGATTATACTGTAAATTTACAGTATAATCATAAATCTCGAAAAACTACTCACTTCAACATCTTTTGTAGTCATTTTTGTATTACTTTAGTATTACATGTTAATTTGGATTCATATGTTGTTTTTTTCTGACTTTATGTGAACAAAAAGACACAAAAGCGCCCGTTTTCTCATTGGAAATAGTGATATTTCAAAATATCACTGTCCTGGTCACAAAAGCAAAGTTTGTGGGGAATAATAGCCATTTTCTATACTTTTGAGGCACAAGCAATTAGGAAATAACACTTACTACCCAGGAACAAAAATTGTGTTACATAGTGTTATTGTTGACTCCATTGCCTATAGTTAGAATTTTGTTTTTTATTTTCACCTTTTTTTTTTAATTAGTAATTCAGAATAGTTTAATTCCATCTTAACTGATTAATTGGCTTTTTTTTTTTTTCAATTAGTAAAACCAGAAGTTAAAAGCTGCTCCACAGAACCCAGGTCATTAACTCAGAAATGCGATACAGCAACTAACCTTAAATCTGTTGTACTGCTTTTTAATTGTTCTAACTCTTTCATAAATTTGACCTGTGCTTCATCACAGGGAAAAGTCTCTCAATCATCCTCTCTGTGAGGCCCAAAAGTGTCTCCCCATCTTTGCTGATCTAAAGGAATAATGAAAAAGGCAATTTGCACATGCACCTTCCAACTTTTATGTAGGTAGAAATACCTATACTGAGCCTACAGTGTCAGCATCATTAAAATATTTTAGTAACATGAACAGTTGCAATGATGAACAATAATTTATAATATATATATATATATATATATATATATATATATATATATATATATATATATTCTTGAACTGTAATAAATGATGAAGTGAGATAAATTAATCCCCATCATCCTTACTGTACAGAGCATGATGGTTTAAGAATTACCCACTGTCTCTGATCCTGAATTACAAAATGCATGAAGATGACCTATTTATTGCTGTGGGATGTACAACTTTGCAAATAAGAGCCATTCACTCAGAAACGGAATTATTTTAAGTATCTTGTAGAAAATAGGCAGTTCCTCTCCGACAATATCAAGAATGAAATAATTTTCTTTAAGAGCAGCTAAATGGTAGCTGTGCACTTCTGTGGAGCGAATAATGACATCATCTTCATTTAGCTTCTTGTTGATTTCACTATGCAGTGACACATTTTTCCACTGCTAAAACAACAAGTAAATCCAATACAGGGGCCACAAGCCCACCAGTTCAGTTTAGTTCCAGCTGCCTAAGTGGATACATATCTGCATTTTTCTGAGATGGCATCAAGAGGCTGCAATGGTGGCATTCCTGATGGGTCTCCAAGGCGGTTTTACCAAGTTTCCCTGCTATCTTTGCCTTTGGGACAGCAGGGACACCAAGGCGCACTACCACAGGCGGGACTGACCACAGCGGGCCGAGTTCTCTGGGGAGGAACAGCATCAATTAGGAGCCACTGGTGGACCCCCGGAAGGTGCTGATGCCACCACTGCACATCAAATTGGGCCTTATGAAACAATTTGTCAAAGCTCTAGATAAGGAGTCGGCAGCCTTCAAGTACCTTCAAGACTTCTTCCCTAAGCTAAGAGGCAAAGGACAAAGCCGGTGTCTTCGTCGGACCACAGATAAAGAAGATCCTGGAGTGCAATGAATTCCCCAAGAAGCTCACTAGTAAAGAGAAAGCGGCTTGGAACAGCTTTGTCGCAGTGGTTCGGGGCTTCCTGGGCAATCACAAGGCCGAAAACTAAGTGGAGCTGGTTGAGACTCTGGTGAAGAACTACGGCACAATGGGTTGTAGGATGTCCCTCAAAGTCCATATCTTTGATGCTCATCTTGATAAATTCAAGGAGAACATGGGAGCGTACTCGGAGGAGCAAGGCGAGCGCTTCCACCAGGATATACTGGACTTTGAACGTTGCTACCAAGGACAGTATAACAAGAACATGATGGGAGATTACATTTGGGGGCTGATTCGTAAAAGTGATTTACAGTATAATCGTAAATCCCGAAAAACTACTCACTTCTAAATCTTTTGTAGTCATTTTTGTATTACTTTAGTATAAATACATGTTAATTTGGATTCATATGTTGTTTTTTTCTGACTTTATGTGAACGAAAAGACCGTTTTCTCATTGGAAATAGGTACATTTCAAAATATCACTGTCCTGGTCACAAAAGCAAAGTTTGTGGGGAATAACAGCCATTTTCTAGACTTTTGAGGCATAAGCAATTAGGAAATAACACTTACTACCCAGGAACAAAAATTGTGTTACACAGTGTTATAAACCAGCCAGGCACGAGGTATTTTGCTTTATTACAGCAATGCACTCCTGTACCAGTTCTCTGTGCATGAACACATGTTCACAAAAAATCACTAGTAACCTACAAAAACAGCAGGAGTACCACTTAACTAATTTTCATATCAACCCCCACCTTTCCCATTCATTTGCATGAGGTCGGGTGAAAAGCCTGGTTTACTGGAGTAAAATAAATTGAGCGAATGGAATCACAAAAAGCATTTTACTCAAGACATTTTTCTCCTGTAAATGTCTCGAGTTAAAAAAAAAAACTTGCATGGAAACCGCATGAATGAATGTACTTTGTTTTGTTTTTTCAGTCGTGATCTAAAGAGTAAATCTAATCTGAAATTTACAATAAATTCACAAATCAAAAAATATTTGGGAAAGGTAAATTATTAAAATCCTCTGAATACTAGCTGTATACTGAACGTATTTACAACAACAACAACAACAATAATAATAATAATAATAATAATAATAATAATAATAATAATAATAATAATAATACTACTACTACTACTAATAATAATAATAATAATAATAATAATAATAATAATAATAATAATAGTAGCAGTAGTAGTAGTAGTTTCTATATATATTAACCTATAACAACAAATATAAAACATTAATTAACATAATGGTAAAACATTTTCTAACTAGATAAATATATCAATTGTAAATACGGATTTAAATAATTACCCTACCGTTTACCTCACAAATTTCTTACAGAAACAGGAGCTAGAAATGGAATGTGTCTACACCCGCCAATTTAAAATGCTAAGCCTTGCGAGGGTTCTTTAGAGGCTACCCATAGAATCAAATGGTCTTATATAGAACCTTAAATAACACTTTTTATATTTTTTTATAAGTGTAGGGAGGGTGAAAACCGCACCAGACAAAAGTTCACAGATGGCTCACAAAAGCAATACAAAACGTTGTTTTCTTCTTTTTTTTTTTTTTTTTTTTAATTATATGACCTAGTTTGTAAGACGTTTCTCGTTGATTTAGGTAGGTGTATCTTTGTCCGTAAGCATTTTGATTAATTAAAAAAAAAAAAACGAAAAACAAAAAAAAAACAAAAACAAAAAAAAAACAAAACAAAAAACAAAACAAACATGAAAATTGTTTGGTATAGTTTTAAAGACGTTTCGCATCATTTTAGTGTCCTGTCCGGGCAGTTTTGTCTTGAACTAGTAGTGTGTTGAATAGAGGCCCTTCAATTGGACTAGACTTGCTTGTTTACTTAAAAATAAATAAATAAATAAGTATCATATTAATTACAACATGCCATTATTTACCTGGGTTATGGATTGAACTAATATTTTGACAATATCATGTTTACGTACATGCACTATGGACCGCAAATGCGATGACCTTTTTGTGTAGTTTGCGAATCTGAACTACAGGATGCTCTGTCTGTTTTGGGATTATGGGGACTCCATGGACATAAATACAGGCATATATATTCGTTACTTTATGCATTCATATGTTATATAGTAAATAACTGTCATATATTACAAGTAACGATAGGCTATTTAAATATAGCCTACCAGTAGCAACGCTATATTTTTGATGCTTAACATTAAACAACAACAAAGCATTTATCATGTTAACATTTCGTGTTTGATGTAATTCCGATTATTAGTTAGTGGCATTTTCCTGCAAATGTCCACTGACATCACCTATAGGCGGTATTGCGGAGAACGCTCTGTTTCAGTTAGCCCTATCAGATTATTTTGCCTAAGAGTTTATCAGACAATGACCAGAATTTTGTGATGCAAATCTGCAGATTTTCATTAACACATGTTTTGTAGATTGCAGGATATTATAGACCCTTGATTAAGAAGGATAGCACCTCTAAACTGTTTGTTTTTACCGAATGAGACCTTTAATTAGGATGGGAAGGGACAGAGACGGTGTAATATCACATGTTGGATCAAATCGGTAATTTAGCGAGTTGTGTATTGACAGTATGGATGCTACGACCCAAGAAAGACTTTGGTGTTTTGGAAATAAACAACAATAAACGAGAAAACAAAACAAATGCAACAACAACAACACAGTTTCTGCTCTACATGAAATTGTATGGAATCATAACATATGTAAGTGTTTTTGAGAAGAAAATACCTCTCACAAGCCAACAGTCAGTTACCGATGATACTTATTTAAGTTATAACATATACATTTCCTTTTATAGAAAATAAACATTTTGCTATACATTACCTACCAATGTATATGACACACACACACACACACACAAATATATATATATATATATATATATATATATATATATATATATATATATATATATATATCTACATATGGTATCTGGAGGTAAAGTCTTTGATAGGGATGACAATCAGGCTTAATGACTTCAAAAGATTGTGCCTTTCCAGCACACACCAAATAAGGAGCACATTTCATTCAACCCAATAAGAACACTAAAGTGACATATAGCACAAAAATAACAACATGTGACAATACAAAAAAGTGTCAGGAATTCAAATCAAGCAATAAAATAGCTATGTAGTAATACAAAATATGACAGGAATTTAATGTATTATTATAAAAACACATTTCCAATTAAACAATCAAAATACAGTGTCAAAAACAATTGTTCGGGTAGTGCCACATTTCTTATTTTTTTGTTATCTTTTATACTGAATTTGAATGTTGCAACGACAACATTGCTTATTTGTATTTAGTATTTACCCAGGCAACTTGTAAGTAAAATTCATGTAATACATTTTAAAATATTAAAATTAAGCTTATATTTTCAGTATTTAATGCCACCTCCCTTTGCTTTAATAACAGCTTGCAATATTTGTAATACTACACGCCAACCTGCAAACATCTGGTTCAATGCTGCTCCATGTTTCCTAGATTTAATAGTTATTCCCGTCATCCTGGAACCTAGTTTATCCCACAAATGTTCAAAAGGATTGAAATCTGGTGACTGTGGGGGACACTTTCATCCAGTCCACTTTTTTTTCTGCCAAGTTTAGATGTGTGTCTTGTTGGAACAGAAACTTTTTTACATTGAAATTCCTGGCTGACTTTTTCAGATTCCCAAGCAGAATATTTGTATACATTTCTCTATTCATGTTGCCTTCTAGTAGTGCAAGTTCACCAACACCTGAAGCTGCAATACACCCAAACTTGCCTCCTCATTGTTTCATGGTGAGCTGCAGACACACCTCTTGAAATTATTCTGATTGCTTTCTCAACACCACCACTCTCCCTTCTGAGTAAAACAAATTAAAGTTGGACTCATCTGACCAAATGACTTTGCTGACAAAAAAACATCTGGCTTCTGGAACTATTCTTTTGACAAAAGCGAATATTTTCTTTGTTCCCACACCTCAACACCATGTTCTTCACCTAGCTACTGCACAATGTGTAAAACACTTGCTTTTCTGTTTCGTCTGACCTCGGCCACACTGACACAGTCTCGTCACTCTGTGGTGATTCTTTCTCCTTCTGCCTTTTAGGTTGCTCACGCTTGTTTTTTGTACTTCTGTAGTATAGAACGCATTGTCTGGTGTTATTGTTAGTTTTATTTTTCAATTTCTCCTTTGCTGTAAACTAGATAGCATCGAATACACTGCTCTTTTCCACATTTTGAGGCAAACAGTGATTCTTATACTAACTTGTGTGCTTTTTATTTGCATTATTTCCATTAACATCTAGTAAAAATATTTCACATCAATGCATTCTGAATAACTGTTTCAGCACATCTGGCATAGACTCTTTGTTAAAAAAAATATTATTGTAGAAAAGGTTTGAATTTTATCAACAAGTTACCTGAATGTACACTAAATGCAAACAAGTCTTTGCAACATTCAAGCTCAGTATAAAAGGTTACAAAAAAAGATATGTGGAACTGCCTGAATAATTGTTGTAGACATTGTACATTTTGCATAAGTACTGTAGTTTTGTTTCAACTTTCTGCAACGCAATATAAAATGTAACCTTTTTGTGCAAAACATGTACAGATAGTTTCAAAATAAGCCATTTACATTTGCACTATGATGGTTTCTGTTTTTAGGATATATTATTTCTTACACTTTGAATTTCTCAATACTGAAACCAGTCTGTAAAACAAGAGCTTAATCTATGGGTTCTATGTCCCCATTTTGCCAGTCAAAGGGATTACCCCTCCTGCAGCTCCAAATCCCCTGTCTGACATCCCAGTGCAGCATGCAGCCCCAATACACATACACAGAAAAAGACCATTTTAAAACTCCTCTGGCTTTTTGCATTTGTGTGACAAAAAGAGAAAGGCAAATCCTGCAATTTAAACAGATAATCACCACCCTGTGAAAAACTCTCCAATCAACATCCTTGCTTCTGCCCAGGATTAACTGTCTGTTTGCTTAATAATTGTATTTTGTAAAAGGAGCACGGGGGGCAGGATTGGAATACACATTTCTATTTTAGAGTGGCCAAGCACATGTTTAACAAGCGACTGTCAGACAGTGGGAGACCCCAGAAAAGACATTTCTGTGCTAATGGACACTAACTGAGTTGACTTTACTTTACAACATCCAGTGAAAATAAACAGTAGATGCAAACAAGGCAGAAGCAACGCCAAATACAGTCTGCAGTCTGCAATGTGCAGGTGGCTATAGTGGCATCCTGCTGCCAGGAGACTGTACTGGGGTCCAGAAGTTCAGTATGGACTAACCAGTCTTCATCACCTGTACTTTTTGACAATATATATATATATAATATATATATAATATATATTATATAATATATATATATATATAATATTATATATATAATGTTATATAATTGTTAGATCTATAACATCTAGTCTAGATATCACTTTAAAGATAAGACTTTGAAGAAGCTAAGTACAGTAGACACATGTTTTAGCTTGTGCATTCATCAGTACACATTTTCTTTTGGATTGGAGTGTTTTGCTAATATAATAGTGTTATAATAACGGAATGGATATAGAATATACAAAATGTATTATTATTATCCATATTTGTGTAAAAAAAAAAAAAAAAAGTATGGCTTAGGAGTGTGTTTTTTTATTGTAACACAAAGTAAATTGACAAACTTTAGTTTATAACTATAGGGAATTTATAAATTCTAACTGTACAATTATTATTTTATTTTAGTACTAGTAATTCTGCCATTG